>NW_024717916.1:0-23544 GCF_018991925.1 Homarus americanus
CGATCTTATAATTGTGACCGAGGTATGCTACCTCTGGGCCAACAGGACAATAAAAGCAGTCCTAGACTCTGCTATATTTCACACAAAGCCTGTTCAGCGAGCTTATAGGCGTGAACCTCTAATGGGGACCACCCATGCACGGCAGGTGATTAGAGCAACGTTTTACCAAATGCGGCTTCGAAACACGAGGATCCATATATATTTCATTAGCCCAATAAAGCATGCGGACTTCTTCAAATAATCAACACCTCACCCCACCTTGATTCGAACCCACGATCTTCTAATTGTGACCGGGGAACGCTACCTCTGGCCCACCAGGACACTAAAAGCATTCCTAGACTCTGCTATATTTCACACAAAGCCTGTTGAACGAGCTTATGGCGCCGTGAACCTCTAATGGGGATCCCCCGTGCCGCTTAGGTGATCAGAGCAACGTTTTAGCAAATGTGGCTTCGAAACCCGAGGATCCATATATATTTCATTAGACCATTAAAGCACACGGACTTCTACATATAATCAACACCTCACCCCACCAGGATTTGAACCCACAATCTTATAATTGTGACCGGGGGACGCTACCTCTGGGCCACCAGGAAAGTAAAAGCATTCCTAGACTCTGCTATATTTCACACAAAGCCTGTTCAGCGAGCTTTATAGGCGCCGTGAACCTCTAATAAGGACCACCCGTGCAGCAGGTGTTGATCAGAGCAGCGTTTTGCAAATGTGGCCCGAGAGCCGAGGATAGATATATATTTCATTAGACAATTAAAGCATGCGAGGACTTCTACATATAATCAGCACACTGCCACCAGGATTTGAACCCACAATCTTATAATTGTGACGAGAGGGGCCCTTCACCTCCTGGGCCACCAGGACAATAAAAGCAGTCCTAGACTCTGCTATATTTCACACAAAGCCTGTTCAACGAGCATATGGCGCCGTGAACCTCTAATGGGGACCACCCGTGCCGCTTAGGTGATCAGACCAACATTTTACCAAATGGGGCTTCGAAACAAGAAGGATCCATATATATTTCATTAGCCCAATAGAGCACGCGGACTTCTACATTTAATCAACACCTCACCCCACCAGTGTTTGAACCCACGATCTTATAATTGTGACCGGGGAATGCTACCTCTGGGCCACCAGGACAATAAAAGCGGTCCTAGACTCTGCTATATTTCACACAAAGCCTGTTCAACGAGCTTATGGCGCCGTGAACCTCTAATGGGGACCACCCATGCCGCTTAGGTGATCAGAGCAACGTTTTACCAAATGCGGCTTCGACACACGGGGATCCATATATATTTCATTAGCCCAATAAAGCATGCGGACTTCTTCATATAATCAACACCTCACCCCACCAGGATTAGAACCCACGATCTTCTAATTGTGACCTGGGAACGCTACCTCTGGGCCACCAAGACACTAAAAGCATTCCTAGACTCTGCTATATATTTCACACAAAGCCTGTTCAACGAGCTTATGGCGCCGTGAACCTCTAATGGGGATCCCTCGTGCCGCTTAGGTGATCAGAGCAACGTTTTACCAAATGTGGCTTCGAAACCCGAGGATCCATATATATTTCATTAGACCATTAAAGCACGCGGACTTCTACATATAATCAACACCTCACCCCACCAGGATTTGAACCCACAATCTTATAATTGTGACCGGGGGACGCTACCTCTGGGCCACCAGGAAACTAAAAGCATTTCTAGACTCTGCTATATTTCACACAAAGCCTGTTCAACGAGCTTATGGCGCCGTGAATCTCTAATGGGGACCACCCGTGCCGCTTAGCTGATCAGAGCAACGTTTTACCAAATGTGGCTTCGAAATCCGAGGATCTATATATATTTCATTAGACCATTAAAGCACGCGGACTTCTACATATAATCAACACCTCACCCCACCAGGATTTGAACCCACAATCTTATAATTGTGACCGGGGGACGCTACCTCTGGGCCACCAGGACAATAACAGCAGTCCTAGACTCTGCTATATTTCACACAAAGCCTGTTCAACTAGCTTATGGCGCCGTGAACCTCTAATGGGGACAACCCGTGCCGCTTAGGTGATCAGACCAACATTTTACCAAATGCGGCTTCGAAACAAGAAGGATCCATATATATTTCATAAGCCCAATAAAGCACGCAGACTTCTACATTTAATCAACACCTCACCCCACCGGGGTTTGAACCCACGATCTTATAATTGTGACCGGGGAACGCTACCTCTGGGCCACCAGGACAATAAAAGCAGTCCTAGACTCTGCTATATTTCACACAAAGCTGTTCAATGAGCTTATGGCGCCGTGAACCTCTAATGGGGACAACCCATGCCGCTTAGGTGATCAGAGCAACGTTTTACCAAATGCGGCTTCGAAACACGAGGATCCATATATATTTCATTAGCCCAATAAAGCATGCGGACTTCTTCATATAATCAACACCTCACTCCACCAGGATTAGAACCCACGATCTTCTAATTGTGACCGGGGAACGCTACCTCTGGCCCACCAGGACACTAAAAGCATGCCTAGACTCTGCTATATTTCACACAAAGCCTGTTCAACGAGCTTATGGCGCTGTGAACCTCTAATGGGGATCACCCTTGCCGCTTAGGTGATCAGAGCAACGTTTTAGCAAATGTGGCTTCGAAACCCGAGGATCCATATATATTTCATTAGACCATTAAAGCACACGGACTTCTACATATAATCAACACCTCACCCCACCAGGATTTGAACCCACAATCTTATAATTGTGATCGGGGGACGCTACCTCTGGGCCACCAGGAAACTAAAAGCATTCCTAGAATCTGCTATATTTCACACAAAGCCTGTTCAACGAGCTTATGGCGCCGTGAACCTCTAATGGGGCCCACCCGTGCCGCTTAGGTGATCAGAGCAACGTTTTACCAAATGTGGCTTCGAAAGCCGAGGATCCATATATATTTCCTCAGACCATTAAAGCACGCAGACTTCTACATATAATCAACACCTCACCCCACCAGGATTTGAACCCACAATCTTATAATTGTGACCTGGGGACGCTACCTCTCGGCCACCAGGACAATAAAAGCAGTCCTAGACTCTGCTATATTTCACACAAAGCCTGTTCAACGAGCTTATGGCGCCGTGAACCTCTAATGGGGACCACCTGTGCCGCCTAGGTGATCAGACCAACATTTTACCAAATGCGGCTTCGAAACAAGAAGGATCCATATATATTTCATTAGCCCAATAAAGCACGCGGACTTCTACATTTAATCAACACCTCGCCCCACCAGAGTTTGGACACGATCTTATAATTGTGACCGGGGAGCTACCTCTGGGCCACCAGGACAATAGAAGCAGTCCTAGACTCTGCTATATTTCACACAAAGCCTGTTCAACGAGCTTATGGCGCCGGGAACCTCTAATGGGGACCACCCATGCCGCTTAGGTGATCAGAGCAACGTTTTACCAAATGCGGCTTCGAAACATGAGGATCCATATATATTTCATTAGCCCAATAAAGCACGCGGACTTCTTCATATAATCAACACCTCACCCCACCAGGATTCGAACCCACGATCTTCTAATTGTGACCGGGGAACGATACCTCTTGGCCACCAGGACACTAAAAGCAGTCCTAGACTCTACTATATTTCACACAAAGACTGTTCAACGACCTTATGGCGCCATGAACCTCTAATGGGGACCACCCGTGCCGCTTAGGTGATCAGAGCAACATTTTACCAAATCCGGCTTGGAAACACGAGGATCCATATATATTAGTGTGTCATACGGAGGCGAATTTTTTTTTTGAGTTTGAAAAATCGGCCCATGGTATTAATGATGTAGTTCTATAGGCAGAATCATGTGATATCTTCAGATTTGAAAAGTTTTCATTTTTTGCTAGGTAAATTTTAACTTGAAATCTTATGAAAATTCAGTATTCCCACCCTTTTACCAACACCACTAAATAGCTTATTTAAATTAAAGTAAATGTATCAGGTTAATTTATTAGGATGAAAATGATCCAGAATAGTGAAACGAATGATCTTGACACATTTATTAAATTTATTATTCCTTTAGAAAACAAAATCATCAAATACAAAAACCGATTTTACTACTACGACCCGGTGTTGCTGCACACCATAGAGAACATGTCTTTCTTGCTTCTGTTTCTACTCATCACCTCCCTGCTGACCACCTGAGCTCGGATGTAGCCTTCCCTCCTCTCCTGGCTGTACACGTGACTGCTGGCCTCGCTCACTTGCTGTACACAGCGCTCTATACTCTGGGTGTGCGAGGGCCAGGCAGGGACATGCATGGGTTTGTCCAGGAAAGCTCTGACTTGAACATTGGTGAGGCTGCAGGTAAGAGGGGGCTCACTGCCAGCCAGGATGTTATCCAGATCTATGAGATCAGTGAGGGTCTTGGCACCTAGATTGACTTCAGGAGTCTTCCTGACCCTGAAGGAATCGTCACCAACTGATTCGTCATGCCCAGATCCTCTCATAAGTCTCATATCCAAGATCTTTTTGACTGCCACTCTTCTCTCCTCCTCATCCTTGCAGGCATTGTCTGCCAGAACTGCCTCGGGATGGCATACCAGAATATCTCCTACAGTCTGCTCCACAATCTGAACAACCTTCCTTGGCTGACTCCTCAAGGGCTCAAAACTGGAAGAGAACATGCTCAGGACCTTGGGGAGAGCGAGGTAAACAGCCCTTGGTAGTTTAGAACCAGGAATTTGGCAAAGTAGACACTCACGATAAGATTGGACAATAAGTCTCAGGTTGTGAAGCTGGTTCCCTTTCAGTTTATGATGAGCGACCCAAATTCTGCAGAACCTAAGAGCCGTTGTGAGCCACCTAGAATGTGAGACTGGACCTATCTGCAGGTGAGCAAGTCTATCAGGCATGACCCAGTTTTGATGGCACTGCAAATCATGTAACCATAGTACTGGTCAGTACTCAGGTCGTCAATGACAGTATGTGCAAGCTCAACGAGTGGAGGGCCAACTGTGGGGAGTTTTTCAAAGGCTGGGTTATTTCTAACTCAGTGGCAGAGTCAGCATCTTGCCAAGAGGGACCAGACCATCTGTTGTTTGAAAGAGTCTTGCCATCCAGCTCCTGGATCAGATGTCTGAGTGGCAACTCGTTGGTGTGGAGGTCACAAACAATCCAGACTAGCTTCCTCCCAATCTTCCGCTCTATCCACTGTATGACCCCCCCTTGCCACCCTGTGTTCGTGTTGGTGCTGTCCCCTCCAATGGCCTGCAGGGTCTGGTCTACGTTCCTCTCTCTGAGCCAGTTCACAATGTTATCTGCCACTATCTCAACTGGTTTCCTGATGTCATCTTTCTCTGGAGTGAAATGCCACAAATACTTCCCTCCTGGTTCACTGCAGCAGGAGTAGTGTTCCTCCTTCACCATGGCAGGGAACAACTTGTCAGAATCTCCAACTTTCATGAACACTTTAATGTCATCCCTTCTCCCATCAAAGAACAAACAATTGATTCCATTTTCTCTTATCCCCTTATCAAACTCCTCTTCTAGGTTACTGACAAGTTTCTCCTGAGCTCTCCTTACTTTGTTATGATCTATCACCAGGTGAACATCATCAGGTGTTATCAAACCACCGTCAATCCAGGCAGCTGTTGCTATCTCTGCAGTTTCTCTGAGACCAGTGTGGTGTCGCATGCTGGCCAGAGCTATGCTCGGGATATCTTTCCTATTTCGAATCTTATGTCTGGAAGGTTTGGGATCACTATTTTCTGGGTTAGGGACAAAGTCAGCATTCTCCTGGTCAGCACTCGGATCAGCCATGGGGAAGTCATTAAACTCTGAATCAGCTTGACTCCAATCATCGGCCTTTTTTACCTCACCCTGGGCCTTCTCAAGTCTCTTTTCCTCGGCAACTCTTCTCCTCTTCTGTCTCTCTGTGGCAGCCTCCTGTCTCTTGGACTCCAGGAATATCTTGGCTAGAAATCATGAGAGCCCCTATACTGCCAGTCTTCTCTCTCTGTGCTTTGACAAATGCCAGTTCGATCACAGGAATCTTCAGTTCACGCTTGCAAATACAGGAGATGTGGGCCTCGGATTTACAGTCACGATCGCATCTAAACTCAGGACAGAGAACAATTGGGCACTTGCAAGTAATTATGTCAAATAACTGGTCCAGTTGCTTGGCAAAGCTGTCCTTAACTGCAAGTTTTCCTCTCCCAAGAGAGATATCTCTTGCCTTTTCCCAACTGGCTAGCAGTCTCTCACTAATCTTCTTCTGACTTGTTATGACTAGAGACTTGAACTGAGCGTTAGCGAGAGTGTACTGTGCCAAGACAGCTTTGGTCATATCACTGGCAATGTCGTTGTTTGTGTAAGTTCTTTGGTTCTTTTCACTGATTTGCCTGATTAAAACACCGTATCTCAAAGCATCTCTCAATGTAGGCAACTCCGACTTCAGGAGCTCTCTCCCAGACCCAAGATAGTGACTGAGATGGCTGGATTTTTGGTTCCTCGTCCTGACACAAGCAGCCATCGCAAATATTATCAACTTATAAATGCATCAGAATCTGAAACAGAAAAAAATATTGTTAGTTGGGTTGTTAAAGAATGAAGTCAGAAAGCAATGTTCACTATTTAATTGTAATGCACTATTGCAGCTGTACGTTAGATTTTCGATAAATTTCACGCTAAAATTTACCTAGCAAAAGGTTGCAAAATATTGAAACTGAAATTATTTTCTGTTTATATACACTAAAATCTACCCAAAAAGTGATGGGCCATTAGTTTTAGCTGATGTTCCCTCCTATAACACACCCTAATATATATTTCATTAGCCCAATAAATCACTCGGACTTCTACATATAATCAACACCTCACCCTACCAGGATTCAAACCCACGATCTTATAATTGTGACCGGGGTATGCTACCTCTGGGCCACCAGGACAATAAAAGCAGTCCTAGACTCTACTATATTTCACACAAAGCCTGTTAAACGACCTTATGGCGCCATGAACCTCTAATGGGGACCACCCGTGCCGCTTAGGTGATCAGGGCAACGTTTTACCAAATCTGGCTTCGAAACACGAGGATCCATATATATTTCATTAGCCCAATAAAGCACGCGGACTTCTACATATAATCAACACCTCACCCCACCAGGATTTGAACCCACGATCTTATAATTGTGACCGGGGAACGCTACCTCTGGGCCGCTAGGACAATAAAAGCAGTCCTTGACTCTGTTATATTTCACACAAAGCGTGTTCAACGACCTTATGGCGCCGTGAACCACTATAGGGGACCAACCGTGCCGCTTAGGTGATCAGAGCAACGTTTTACCAAATGCGGCTTCGAAATACGAGGATTCAAATATATTTCATTAGCCCAATAAAGCACTCGGACTTCTACATATAATCAACACCTCACCCCACCAGGATTCAAACCCACGGTCTTATAATTGTGACCGAGGTATGCTACCTCTGGGCCACCAGGAAAATACAACCAGTTCTAGACTCTACTATATTTCACACAAAGCCTGTTCAACGACCTTATGGAGCCATGAACCTCTAATGGGGACCACCCGTGCCGCTTAGGTGATCAGAGCAACGTTTTACCAAATCTGGCTTCGAAACACGAGGATCCATATATATTTCATTAGCACAATAAAGCACGCGGACTTCTACATATAATCAACACCTCACCCAACCAGGATTTGAACCCACGATCTTATAATTGTGACCGTGGAACGCTACCTCTGGGCCACAAGGACAATAAAAGCAGTCCTAGACTCTGCTAAATTTCACACAAAGCCTGTTCAACGAGCTTATGGCGCTGTGAACCACTATAGGGGACCACCCGTGTCGCTTAGGTGATCAGAGCAACGTTTTACCAAATGCGGCTTCGAAACCCGAGGATCCATATATATTTCATTAGACCGTTAAAGCATGCGGACTTCTACATATAATCAACACCTCACCACACCAGGATTTGAACCCACAATCTTATAATTGTGACCGGGGGACGCTACCTCTGGGCCACCAGGACAATAAAAGCAGTCCTAGACTCTGCTATATTTCACACAAAGCCTGTTCAACGAGCTTATGGCGCCGTGAACCTCTAATGGGGACCACCTGTGCCGCATAGGTGATCAGACCAACATTTTACCAAATGCGGCTTCGAAACAAGAATTATCCATATATATTTCATTAGCCCAATAAAGCATGCGGACTTCTACATTTAATCAACACCTCACCCCACCAGGATTTGAACCCACGATCTTATAATTATGACCAGGGAACGCTACCTCTGGGCCACCAGGACAATAAAAGCAGTCCTAGACTCTGCTATATTTCACACAAAGCCTGTTCAACGAGCTTATGGCGCCGTGAACCTCTAATGGGGACCACCCATGCCGCTTAGATGATCAGAGCAACGTTTTACCAAATGCGGCTTCGAAACACGAGGATCCATATATATTTCATTATTGTCATGTCACGGACTTCTTCATATAATCAACACCTCACCCGCAGGATTCAGACCCGCGATCTTCATTTGTGACCCGGGGAACATACCTCCTGGCCCTGCCAGGACACTAAAAGCATTCCTAGACTCTGCTATATTTCACACAAAGCCTGTTCAGCGAGCTTATGGCGCCGTGAACCTCTAATGGGGATCCCCCGTGCCGCTTAGGTGATCAGAGCAACGTTTTACCAAATGTGGCTTCGAAACCCGAGGATCCATATATATTTCATTAGACCATTAAAGCACGCGGACTTCTACATATAATCAACAACTCACCCCACCAGGATTTGAACCCACAATCTTATAATTGTGACCGGGGGACGCTACCTCTGGGCCACCAGGAAACTAAAAGCATTCCTAGACTCTGCTATATTTCACACAAAGCCTGTTCAACGACCTTATGGCGCCGTGAACCTCTAATGGGGACCACCCGTGCCGCTTAGTTGATCAGACCAACATTTTACCAAATGCGGCTTCGAAACAAGAAGGATCCATATATTATTTCATTAGCCCAATAAAGCACGTGGACTTCTACATTTAATCAACACATCACCCCACCAGGGTTTGAACCCACGATCTTCTAATTGTGACCGGGGAACGCTACCTCTGGCCCACCAGGACACTAAAAGCAGTCCTAGACTCTGCTATATTTCACACAAAGCCTGTTCAACGAGCTTATGGCGCCGTGAACCTCTAATGGGGACCACACATGCCGCTTAGGTGATCAGAGCAACGTTTTACCAAATGCGGATTCGAAACACGAGGATCAATATATATTTCATTAGCCCAATAAAGTATGCGGACTTCTTCATGTAATCAACACCTCACCCCACCAGGATTAGAACCCACGATCTTCTAATTGTGACCGGGGAACGCTACCTCTGGCCCACCAGGACACTAAAAGCATTCCTAGACTCTGCTATATTTCACACAAAGCCTGTTCAACGAGCTTATGGCGCCGTGAACCTCTAATGGGGACCACCCATGCCGCTTAGGTGATCAGAGCAACATTTTACCAAATGGGGCTTCGAAACCCGAGGATCCATATATATTTCATTAGACCATTAAAGCACGCGGACTTCTACATATAATCAACACCTCACCCCACCAGGATTTAAACCCACAATCTTATAATTGTGACCGGGAGATGCTACCTCTGGGCCACCAGGACATTAAAAGCAGTTCTAGACTCTGCTATATTTCATACAAAGCCTGTTCAACGAGCTTATGGCGCCGTGAACCTCTAATGGGGACCACCCGTGCCGCTTAGGTGATCAGAGCAACGTTTTACCAAATGCTGCTTCGAAACAAGAAGGATCCATATATATTTCATTAGCCCAATAAAGCACGCGGACTTCTACATTTAATCAACACCTCACCCCACCAGGATTTGAACCCACGATCTTATAATTGTGACCGGGGAACGCTACCTCTGGGCCACCAGGACAATAAAACCAGTCCTAGAATCTGCTATATTTCACACAAAGCCTGTTCAACGAGCTTATGGCGCCGTGAACCTCTAATGGGGACCACCCATGCCCGTTAGGTGATCAGAGCAACGTTTTACCAAATGAGGATTCGAAACACGAGGATCCATATATATTTCATTAGCCCAATAAAGCAGGCGGACTTCTTCATATAATCAACACCTCACCCAACCAGGATTCGAACCCACGATCTTCCAATTGTGACCGGGGAACGCTACCTCTGGGCCACCAGGACACTAAAAGCAGTCCTAGACTCTGCTATATTTCACACAAAGCCTGTTCAACAAGCTTTTGGCGCCGTGAACCTCTAATGGGGACCACCCGTGCCGCTTAGGTGATCAGAGCAACTTTTACCAAATGCGGCTTCGAAAAACGAGGATCCATATATATTTCATTAGCCCAATAAAGCACGCGGACTTGTACATATAATCAACACCTCACCCCACCAGGATTTGAACCCACTGTCTTATAATTGTGACCGGGGGACGCTACCTCTGGGCCACCAGGAAACTAAAAGCATTCCTAGACTCTGCTATATTTCACACAAAGCCTGTTCAACGAGCTTATGGAGCCGTAAACCTCTAATGGGGACCACCCGTGCCGCTTAGGTGATCAGAGGAACGTTTTACCAAATGCGGCTTCGAAACCCGAGGATCCATATATTTTTTATTAGCCCAATAAAGCACGCGAAATTCTACATATAATCAACACCTCACCCCACCAGGATTTGAACCCACGATCTTATAATTGTGACCGGGGAATGCTACCTCTGGTCCACCAGGACAATAAAAGCAGTCCTAGACTCTGCTATATTTCCCACAAACCCTGTTCAACGAGCTTATGGCGCCGTGAACCTCTAATGGGGACCACCCATGCCGCTTAGGTGATCAGAGCATCGTTTTACCAAATGAGGCTTCGAAACACGAGGATCCATATATATTTCATTAGCCCAATAAAGCAGGTGGACTTCTTCATATAATCAACACCTCACCCCACCAGGATTCGATCCCACGATCTTCCAATTGTGACCGGGGAACGCTACCTCTGGGCCACCAGGACACTAAAAGCAATCCTAGACTCTGCTATATTTCACCCAAAGCCTGTTCAACGAGCTTTTGGCGCCGTGAACCTCTAATGGGGATCACCCGTGCCGCTTAGGTGATCAAACGCGTTTTACCGTCTGGCTTCGAAACCGAGATCCATATATTTCGTGGCCCAATAAAACAGCGGACTTCTACATATAATCAACACCTCACCCCACCAGGTTGAACCCACGATCTTATATTTGTGACTGGGGAACGCTACCTCTGAGCCACCAGGACACTATAAGCAGTCCTAGACTCTGTTATATTTCACACAAAACCTGTTCAACGAGCTTATGGAGCCCTGGGACCACTATAGGGGACCACCCGTGCCGCTTAGGTAGAGAGAGCAACGTTTTACCAAATCTGGCTTGGAAACTCCAGGATCCATATATATTTCATTAGCCCAATAAAGCACGCGGACTTCTACATATAATCAACACCTCACCCCACCAGGATTTGAACCCACGATCTTATAATTGTGACCGGGGAACGCTACCTCTGGGCCACCAGGACAATAAAAGCAGTCCTAGACTCTAGTATATTTCACACAAAGCCTGTTCAACGAGCTTATGGCGCCGTGAACCTCTAATGGGGACCACCCGTGCCGCTTAGGTGATCAGAGCAACGTTTTACCAAATCCGGCTTCGAAACACGAGGATCCATATATAGTTCATTAGCCCAATAAAGCAAGCGAACTTCTACATATAATCAACACCTCACCCCACCAGGATTCAAACGCACGATCTTATAATTGTGACTGGAGTATGCTATCTCTGGGCCACCAGGACAATAAAAGCAGTCCTAGACTCTACTATTTTTCACACAAAGACCTTATGGCGCCATGAACCTCTAATGGGGACCACCCGTGCCGCTTAGGTGATCAGAGCAACATTTTACCAAATCCGGCTTGGAAACACGAGGATCCATATATATTAGGGTGTGTCATACGGAGGCGAATTTTTTTTTTGAGTTTGAAAAATCAGCCCATGGTATTAATGATGTAGTTCTATGGGCAGAATCATGTGATATCTTCAGATTTGAAAAGTTTTCATTTTTTGCTAGGTAAATTTTAACTTGAAATCTATGAAAATTCAGTATTTCCGCCTTTACCAACACCACTAAATAGCTTATTTAAAGTAAAATGAAATGTATCAGGTTAATTTGTGGGATGAAAATGATCCAGAATGGTAAGAAACGAATGATCTTTGACACATTTATTAAGTTTAATATTCCTTTAGAAAACAAATCATCAAATACAAAACCGATTTTACTACTACGACCCGGTGTTGCTGCACACCATAGAGAACATGTCTTTCTTGCTTCTGTTTCTACTCATCACCTCCCTGCTGACCACCTGAGCTCGGATGTAGCCTTCCCTCCTCTCCTGGCTGTACACGTGACTGCTGGCCTCGCTCACTTGCTGTACACAACACTCTATACTCTGGGTGTGCGAGGGCCAGGCAGGGACATGCATGGGGTTGTCCAGGAAAGCTCTGACTTGAACATTGGTGAGGCTGCAGGTAAGAGGGAGCTCACTGCCAGCCTGGATGTTATCCAGATCTATGAGATCAGTGAGGGTCTTGGCACCTAGATTGACTTCAGGAGTCTTCCTGACCCTGAAGGAATCGTCACCAACTGATTCGTCATGCGCAGATCCTCTCATAAGTCTCATATCCAAGATCTTTTTGACTGCCACTCTTCTCTCCTCCTCATCCTTACTGCAGAGCATTGTCTGCAGAACTGCCTCGGGATGAGCATACCAGGAATATCTCCTCACAGTCTGCTCCACAGTCTGAACAACCTTCCTTGGCTGACTCCTCAGGAGCTCAAGCTGGAAGAAAACATGCCTCGGACCTTCGGAGAACGATGACTTGACCTTGGTGTTGAACCAATTTGGCAAGTAGACACTCACGATGAATTGGACAATAAGTCTCAGGTTGTGAAGCTGGTTCCCTTTCAGTTTATGATGAGCGACCCAAATTCTGCAGAACCTGAGAGCCGTTGTGAGCCACCTAGAATGTGAGACTGGACCTATCTGCAGGTAAGCAAGTCTATCAGGCATGACCCCAGTTTTGATGGCACTGCAAATCATGTAACCATAGTACTGGTCAGTATTCAGGTCGTCAATGACAGTATGTGCAAGCTCAACGAGTGGAGGGCCAACTGTGATTTTTCAAGCTCGGATTTATTTCTAACTCAGTGGCAGAGTCCAGCATCTTGCCACTGAAGGGACCAGACCATCTGACGCTGCGAAGTCTTGCCATCCAGCTCCTGGATCAGATGTCTGAGTGGCAACTCGTTGGTGTGGAGGTCACAAACAATCCAGACCAGCTTCCTCCCAATCTTCCGCTCTATCCACTGTATGACTCCCCTTGCCACCTTGTGTTCGTGTTGGTGCTGTCCCCTCCAATGGCCTGCAGGGTCTGGTCTACGTTCCTCTCTTTGAGCCAGTTCACAATGTTATCTGCCACTCTCTCAGCTGGTTTCCTGATGTCATCTTTCTCTGGAGTGAAATGCCACAAATACTTCCCTCCTGGTTCACTGCAGCAGGAGTAGTGTTCCTCCTTCACCATGGCAGGGAACAACTTGTCAGAATCTCCAACTTTCATGAACACTTTAGTGTCATCCCTTCTCCCATCAAAGAACAAACAATTGATTCCATTTTCTCTTATCCCCTTATCAAACTCCTCTTCTAGATTACTGACAAGTTCCTCCTGAGCTCTCCTTACTTTGTTATGATCTATCACCAGGTGAACATCATCAGGTGTTATCAAACCACCGTCAATCCAGGCAGCTGTTGCTATCTCTGCAGTTTCTCTGAGACCAGTGTGGTGTCGCATGCTGGCCAGAGCTATGCTCGGGATATCTTTCCTATTTCGAATCTTATGTCTGGAAGGTTTGGGATCACTATTTTCTGGGTTAGGGACAAAGTCAGCATTCTCCTGGTCAGCACTCGGATCAGCCATGGGAAGTCATTAAACTCTGAATCAAGCTTGACTCAATCATCGGCCTTTTTTACCTCACCCTGGGCCTTCTCAAGTCTCTTTTCCTCGGCAACTCTTCTCCTCTTCTGTCTCTCTGTGGCAGCCTCCTGTCTCTTGGACTCCGGAATATCTTGGCTAGAAATCATGAGAGCCCCTATACTGCCAGTCTTCTCTCTCTGTGCTTTGACAAATGCCAGTTCGATCACAGGAATCTTCAGTTCACGCTTGCAAATACAGGAGATGTGGGCCTCGGATTTACAGTCACGATCGCATCTAAACTCAGGACAGAGAACAATTGGGCACTTGCAAGTAATTATGTCAAATAACTGGTCCAGTTGCTTGGCAAAGCTGTCCTTAACTGCAAGTTTTCCTCTCCCAAGAGATATATCTCTTGCCTTTTCCCAACTGGCTAGCAGTCTCTCACTAATCTTCTTCTGACTTGTTATGACTGGAGACTTGAACTGAGCGTTAGCCAGAGTGTACTGTGCCAAGACAGCTTTGGTCATATCACTGGCAATGTCGTTGTTTGTGTAAGTTCTTTGGTTCTTTTCACTGATTTGCCTGATTAAAACACCGTATCTCAAAGCATCTCTCAATGTAGGCAACTCCGACTTCAGGAGCTCTCTCCCAGACCCAAGATAGTGACTGAGATGGCTGGATTTTTGGTTCCTCGTCCTGACACAAGCAGCCATCGCAAATATTATCAACTTATAAATGCATCAGAATCTGAAACAGAAAAAAATATTGTTAGTTGGGTTGTTAAAGAATGAAGTCAGAAAGCAATGTTCACTATTTAATTGTAATGCACTATTGCAGCTGTACGTTAGATTTTCGATAAATTTCACGCTAAAATTTACCCAGCAAAAGGTTGCAAAATATTGAAACTGAAATTATTTTCTGTTTATATACACTAAAATCTACCCAAAAAGTGATGGGCCATTAGTTTAAGCTGATGTTCCCTCCTATGACACACCTTAATATATATTTCATTAGCCCAATAAATCACTCAGACTTCTACATATAATCAACACCTCACCCTACAAGGATTCAAACCCACGATCTTATAATTGTGACCGGGGTATGCTACCTCTGGGCCACCAGGACAATAAGAGCAGTCCTAGACTCTACTATATTTCACACAAAGCCTGTTAAACGACCTTATGGCGCCATGAACCTCTAATGGGGACCACCCGTGCCGCTTAGGTGATCAGGGCAACGTTTTACCAAATCTGGCTTCGAAACACGAGGATCCATATATATTTCATTAGCCCAATAAAGCACGCGGACTTCTACATATAATCAACACCTCACCCCACCAGGATTTGAACCCACGATCTTATAATTGTGACCGGGGAACGCTACCTCTGGGCCGCTAGGACAATAAAAGCAGTCCTTGATTCTGTTATATTTCACACAAAGCGTGTTCAACGAGCTTATGGCGCCGTGAACCACTATAGGGGACCAACCGAGCCGCTTAGGTGATCAGAGCAACGTTTTACCAAATGCGGCTTCGAAATACGAGGATTCGAATATATTTCATTAGCCCAATAAAGCACTCGGACTTCTACATATAATCAACACCTCACCCCACCAGGATTCAAACCCACGGTCTTATAATTGTGACCGGGGTATGCTACCTCTGGGCCACCAGGAAAATAAAACCAGTTCTAGACTCTACTATATTTCACACAAAGCCTGTTCAACGACCTTATGGAGGCATGAACCTCAAATGGGGACCACCCGTGCCGCTTAGGTGATCAGGGCAACGTTTTACCAAATCTGGCTTCGAAACACGAGGATCCATATATATTTCATTAGCACAATAAAGCACGCGGACTTCTACATATAATCAACACCTCACCCAACCAGGATTTGAACCCACGATCTTATAATTGTGACCGGGGAACGCTACCTCTGGGCCACAAGGACAATAAAAGCAGTCCTAGACTCTGCTATATTTCACACAAAGCCTGTTCCAGCAGGCTTGCCAGGCTGGCCAGACCACTATGAGGGACCACCACGTTAATAAGCCCAGGTGTTCAGAGCAACGTTTTACCAAATGCGGCTTCAAAACACGAGGATCCATATATATTTCATTCCCCAATAAAGCACGCGGCTTCTACATATAATCAACACCTCACCCCACCAGGATTCGAACCCATGATCTTCTAATTGTGACCGGGGAACGCTACCTCTGGGCCACCAGGACAATAAAAGCAGTCCTAGACTCTGCTATATTTCACACAAAGCCTGTTCAGCGAGCTTATGGTGCTGTGAACCTCTAATGGGGACCATCCGTGCCACTTAGGTGATCAGAGCAACGTTTTACCAAATGTGGCAACCGGATCCATATATATTTCATTGGAGCCGTTAAAGCATCTTGGGACTTCTACGCCTAATCATACCTCCACCACCAGGATTTAGACCCACAATCTTATAATTAGCGACCGGGGACCTTCCCCACCTCTGGGCCTGGGACAATAAAAGCAGTCCCTAGACTCTGCTATATTTCACACAAAGCCTGTTCAACGAACTTATGGCGCCGTGAACCTCTAATGGGGACCACCTGTGCCGCTTAGGTGATCAGACCAACATTTTACCAAATGCGGCTTCGAAACAAGAAGGATCCATATATATTTCATTAGCCCAATAAAGCACGCGGACTTCTACATTTAATCAACACCTCACCCACCAGGATTTGAACCCACGATCTTATAATTATGACCAGGGAACGCTACCTCTGGGCCACCAGGACAATAAAAGCAGTCCTAGACTCTGCTATATTTCACACAAAGCCTGTTCAACGAGCTTATGGCGCCGTGAACCTCTAATGGGGACCACACACGCCGCTTAGGTGATCAGAGCAACGTTTTACCAAATGCGGAATCGAAACACGAGATCAATATATATTTCATTAGCCCAATAAAGCATGCGGACTTCTTCATGTAATCAACACCTCACCCCACCAGGATTAGAACCCACGATCTTCTAATGGTGACCGGGGAACGCTACCTCTGGCCCACCAGGACACTAAAAGCATTCCTAGATTCTGCTATATTTCACACAAAGCCTGTTCAACGAGCTTATGGCGCCGTGAACCTCTAATAGGGATCCCCCGTGCCGCTTAGGTGATCAGAGCAATGTTTTACCAAATGTGGCTTCGAAACCCGAGGATCCATATATATTTCATTAGACCATTAAAGCACGCGGACTTCTATATATAATCAACACCTCACCCCACCAGGATTTGAACCCACAATCTTATAATTGTGACCGGGGGACGCTACCTCTGGGCCACCAGGAAACTAAAAGCATTCCTAGACTCTGCTATATTTCACACAAAGCCTGTTCAACGACCTTATGGCGCCGTGAACCTCTAATGGGAACCACCCGTGCCGCTTAGTTGATCAGACCAACATTTTACCAAATGCGGCTTCGAAACAAGAAGGATCCATATATATTTCATTAGCCCAATAAAGCACGTAGACTTCTACATTTAATCAACACATCACCCCACCAGGGTTTGAACCCACGATCTTCTAATTGTGACCGGGGAACGCTACCTCTGGCCCACCAGGACACTAAAAGCAGTCCTAGACTCTGCTATATTTCACACAAAGCCTGTTCAACGAGCTTATGGCGCCGTGAACCTCTAATGGGGACCACACATGCCGCTTAGGTGATCAGAGCAACGTTTTACCAAATGGGGCTTCGAAACCCGAGGATCCATATATATTTCATTAGACCATTAAAGCACGCGGACTTCTACATATAATCAACACCTCACCCCACCAGGATTTAAACCCACAATCTTATAATTGTGACCGGGAGACGCTACTTCTGGGCCACCAGGACATTAAAAGCAGTTCTAGACTCTGCTATATTTCATACAAAGCCTGTTCAACGAGCTTATGGCGCCGTGAACCTCTAATGGGGACCACCCGTGCCGCTTAGGTGATCAGACCAACATTTTACCAAATGCTGCTTCGAAACAAGAAGGATCCATATATATTTCATTAGCCCAATAAAGCACGCGGACTTCTACATTTAATCAACACCTCACCCCACCAGGATTTGAACCCACGATCTTATAATTGTGACCGGGGAACGCTGCCTCTGGGCCACCAGGACAATAAAAGCAGTCCTAGACTCTGCTATATTTCACACAAAGCCTGTTCAACGAGCTTATGGCGCCGTAAACCTCTAAAGGGGACCACCCATGCCGCTTAGGTGATCAGAGCAACTTTTACCAAATGCGGCTTCGAAAAACGAGGATCCATATATATTTCATTAGCCCAATAAAGCAGGCGGACTTCTTCATATAATCAACACCTCACCCAACCAGGATTCGAACCCACGATCTTCCAATTGTGACTGGGGAACGCTACCTCTGGGCCACCAGGACACTAAAAGCAGTCCTAGACTCTGCTATATTTCACACAAAGCCTGTTCAACGAGCTTTTGGCGCCGTGAACCTCTAATGGGGACCACCCGTGCCGCTTAGGTGATCAGAGCAACTTTTACCAAATGCGGCTTCGAAAAACGAGGATCCATATATATTTCATTAGCCCAATAAAGCACGCGGACTTCTACATATAATCAACACCTCACCCCACCAGGATTTGAACCCACTGTCTTATAATTGTGACCGGGGGACGCTACCTCTGGGCCACCAGGAAACTAAAAGCATTCCTAGACTCTGCTATATTTCACACAAAGCCTGTTCAACGAGCTTATGGCGCCGTAAACCTCTAATGGGGACCACCCGTGCCGCTTAGGTGATCAGAGGAACGTTTTACCAAATGCGGCTTCGAAACCCGAGGATCCATATATTTTTTATTAGCCCAATAAAGCACGCGGAATTCTACATATAATCAACACCTCACCCCACCAGGATTTGAACCCACGATCTTATAATTGTGACCGGGGAACGCTACCTCTGGGCCACCAGGACAATAAAAGCATTCCTAGACTCTGCTTTATTTCACACAAAGCATGTTCAACGAGCTTATGGCGCCGTGAACCTCTAATGGGGACCACCCGTGCCGCTTAGGTGATCAGAGCAACGTTTAACCAAATGCGGCTTCGAAACCTGAGGATCCATATATATTTCATTAGTCCAATAAAGCACGCAGACTTCTACATATAATCAACACCTCACCCCACCAGGATTTGAACCCACGATCTTATAATTGTGACCGGGGACGCTACCTCTGGAATACACCAAGACAATAAAAGCATTCCTAGACTCTGTTATATTTCACACAAAGCCTGTTGAATGAGCTTATGGCACCGTAAACCTCTAAGGGGGACCACCCGTGCCACTTAGGTGATCAGAGCAACGTTTAACCAAATCCAGCTTGGAAACACGAGGATCCTTATATATTTCATTAGCCCAATAAAGCACGCGGACTTCTACATATAATCAACACCTCACCCCACCTAGATTCGAACCCACGATCTTATAATTTTGCCCGGGGAACGCTACCTGTGGGCCACCAGGACACTAAAAGCAGTCCTAGACTCTGCTATATTTCACACAAGCCTGTTCAGAGGCTTATGGCGCCGTGAAGACCTCTAATGGGGACCACCGTGCACGCTTAGGTGATCAAGTAACGTTTACCAAATCGGCTTCAAACACGAGGATCCATATATAGTTCATTAGCCCAATAAAGCACGCGAACTTCTACATATAATCAACACCTCACCCCACCAGGATTCAAACCCACGATCTTATAATTGTGACCGGGGTATGCTATCTCTGGGCCACCAGGACAATAAAAGCAGTCCTAGTCTCTACTATATTTCACACAAAGACTGTTCAACGACCTTATGGCGCCATGAACCTCTAATGGGGACCACCCGTGCCGCTTAGGTGATCAGAGCAACATTTTACCAAATCCGGCTTGGAAACACGAGGGTTCATATATATTAGGGTGTGTCATACGGAGGCGAATTTTTTTTTTGAGTTTGAAAAATCAGCCCATGGTATTAATGATGTAGTTCTATGGGCAGAATCATGTGATATCTTCAGATTTGAAAAGTTTTCATTTTTTGCTAGGTAAATTTTAACTTGAAATCTTATGAAAATTCAGTATTTCCACCCTTTTACTAACACCACTAAATAGCTTATTTAAAGTAAAGTAAATGTATCAGGTTAATTTATTAGGATGAAAATGATCCAGAATAGTGAAACGAATGATCTTGACACATTTAATAAATTTAATATTCCTTTAGAAAACAAAATCATCAAATACAAAAACCGGTTTTACTACTACGACCCGGTGTTGCTGCACACCATAGAGAACATGTCTTTCTTGCTTCTGTTTCTACTCATCACCTCCCTGCTGACCACCTGAGCTCGGATGTGGCCTTCCCTCCTCTCCTGGCTGTACACGTGACTGCTGGCCTCGCTCACTTGCTGTACTGCGCTCTCTCTCTGGGTGTGCGAGGGCCAGGCAGGGACATGCATGTGGGGTTGTCAGGAAGCTCTGGCAGGGCATTGGTGAGGAGGCTGCAGGTAGGGGGGAGCTCCTGCCAGCCTGGATGTTATCCCAGATCTATGAGATCTAGTGAGGTCTTGGCACCTAGATTGACTTCGAGTCTTCTGACACCAGAGGAATCGTCACCTAGCTTGATTCGTCATGCCCAGATCTCTCATAGTCTCATATCCAGAATCTTTTGACTTCTTCACTCTTCTCTCCTCCTCATCCTTACTGTAGGCAGTGTCTTGCTGCTCGGGTTGAGCACTGCCAGGAATCTCCTCACAGTCTGTATCACAATCTGAACAACCTTCATGGCTGGGCTCTCCGGAGCTCAAGCGGAAAACATCACCTGGACCTTCCCAGGAGAACGATGACTTGACCTTGGTGTTGAACCAATTTGGCAAGTAGACACTCACGATGAATTGGACAATAAGTCTCAGGTTGTGAAGCTGGTTCCCTTTCAGTTTATGATGAGCGACCCAAATTCTGCAGAACCTGAGAGCCGTTGTGAGCCACCTAGAATGTGAGACTGGACCTATCTGCAGGTAAGCAAGTCTATCAGGCATGAGCCCAGTTTTGATGGCACTGCAAATCATGCAACCATAGTACTGGTCAGTACTCAGGTCGTCAATGACAGTATGTGCAAGCTCAACGAGTGGAGGGCCAACTGTGATTTTTTCAAAGCTCGGATTTATTTCTAACTCAGTGGCAGAGTCCAGCATCTTGCCAAGAGGACGAGACCATCTGTTGTTTGAAGAGTCTTGCCATCCAGCTCCTGGATCCAGATGTCTGATGGCAACTCGTTGATTATTGGAGGTGCAAACAATCCAGACCGGCTTCCTCCCAATCTTCCGCTCTTATCACTGTATGACTCCTTACACCCCGCAATGAGTTCGTGTTGGTGCTGTCTCCTCAATGGCCTGCAGGGTCTGGTCTCTACGTTCTCTCTTTGGCCAGTTCTGTGTTATCATAGCCTCTCTCAGCTGGTTTCCTGATGTCATCGTTCTCTGGAGTGAAATGCCACAAATACTTCCCTCCTGGTTCACTGCAGCAGGAGTAGTGTTCCTCCTTCACCATGGCAGGGAACAACTTGTCAGAATCTCCAACTTTCATGAACACTTTAGTGTCATCCCTTCTCCCATCAAAGAACAAACAATTGATTCCATTTTCTCTTATCCCCTTATCAAACTCCTCTTCTAGATTACTGACAAGTTCCTCCTGAGCTCTCCTTACTTTGTTATGATCTATCACCAGGTGAACATCATCAGGTGTTATCAAACCACCGTCAATCCAGGCAGCTGTTGCTATCTCTGCAGTTTCTCTGAGACCAGTGTGGTGTCGCATGCTGGCCAGAGCTATGCTCGGGATATCATTCCTATTTCGAATCTTATGTCTGGAAGGTTTGGGATCACTATTTTCTGGGTTAGGGACAAAGTCAGCATTCTCCTGGTCAGCACTCGGATCAGCCATGGGGAAGTCATTAAACTCTGAATCAGCTTGACTCCAATCATCGGCCTTTTTTACCTCACCCTGGGCCTTCTCAAGTCTTTTTCCTCGGCAACTCTTCTCCTCTTCTGTCTCTCTGTGGCAGCCTCCTGTCTCTTGGACTCAGGAATATCTTGGCTAGAAATCATGAGAGCCCCTATACTGCCAGTCTTCTCTCTCTGTACTTTGACAAATGCCAGTTCGATCACAGGAATCTTCAGTTCACGCTTGCAAATACAGGAGATGTGGGCCTCGGATTTACAGTCACGATCGCATCTAAACTCAGGACAGAGAACAATTGGGCACTTGCAAGTAATTATGTCAAATAACTGGTCCAGTTGCTTGGCAAGGCTGTCCTTAACTGCAAGTTTTCCTCTCCCAAGAGAGATATCTCTTGCCTTTTCCCAACTGGCTAGCAGTCTCTCCCTAATCTTCTTCTGACTTGTTATGACTGGAGACTTGAACTGAGCGTTAGCCAGAGTGTACTGTGCCAAGACAGCTTTGGTCATATCACTGGCAATGTCGTTGTTTGTGTAAGTTCTTTGGTTCTTTTCACTGATTTGCCTGATTAAACACCGTGTCTCAGCATCTCTTCATCAGCTCACGACTTCCAAGGAGCCCAAAGATAGTGACTGAGATGGCTGGATTTTTAGTTCCTCGTCCTGACTGGCTTGTATCATAAAATGTTGTCAACATAAATGCATCAGAATCTGAAACAGAAAAAAATATTGTTAGTTGGGTTGTTAAAGAATGAAGTCAGAAAGCAATGTTCACTATTTAATTGTAATGCACTATTGCAGCTGTACGTTAGATTTTCGAGAAATTTCACGCTAAAATTTACCTAGCAAAAGGTTGCAAAATATTGAAACTGAAATTATTTTCTGTTTATATACACTAAAATCTACCCAAAAAGTGATGTGCCATTAGTTTAAGCTGATGTTCCCTCCTATGACACACCTTAATATATATTTCATTAGCCCAATAAATCACTCAGACTTCTACATATAATCAACACCTCACCCTACAAGGATTCAAACCCACGATCTTATAATTGTGACCGGGGTATGCTACCTTTGGGCCACCAGGACAATAAAAGCAGTCCTAGACTCTACTATATTTCACACAAAGCCTGTTAAACGACCTTATGGCGCCATGAACCTCTAATGGGGGACCACCCGTGCCGCTTAGGTGATCAGAGCAACGTTTTACCAAATGCGGCTTCGAAACACGAGGATCCATATATATTTCATTGGCCCAATAAAGCACGCGGACTTCAACATATAATCAACACCTCACCCCACCAGGATTTGAAACCACGATCTTATAATTGTGACCGGGGGACGCTACCTCTGGGCCACCAGGAACAATAAAAGCAGTCCTAGACTCTGCTATATTTCACACAAAGCCTGTTCAGCGAGCTTATGGCGCCGTGAACCTCTAATGAGGACCCCCCGTGCCGCTTAGGTGATCAGAGCAACGTTTTACCAAATGCG
>NW_024717917.1:0-4854 GCF_018991925.1 Homarus americanus
TCATTTGTCCTGACTGGCGGTGGTCACGAGGCAGCAGTCATTTTGTTCTGTTACAGTAGGTGGTCACCAGGAGGAGGCAATCATTTGTCCTGACAAAGTGGTGGTCACCAGGAGGAAGCAGAAATATGTTCTGACACAGTGGTGGTCACCAGGAGGCAGCAGTCATTTGTTCTAACACAGTGGTAGTCACCAGGAGACAGCAGTCATTTGTTCTGACACAGCGGTGGTCACGAGGAGGCAGCAGTCATTTGTTTTGACACAGCGGTGGTCACGAGGAGACAGCAGTCATTTGTCCTGATATAGTGGTGGTCACCAGGAGGCAGCCGTCATATGTTCTGACACAGCTGTGGTCACCAGGAGGCAGCAGTCATTTGTCCTGATACAGCTGTGGTCACCAGGAGGCAGTCCTTTCTCCTGTTCTGGCGGTGGTCACAGGAGGCAGCAGTCTTGTTCCGCCCATGCAGTGGTTACCAGAGAACGCCAGTCATTTGTCTGACACAGTGGTGGTCACAGGAGGCAGCGATCATTTTGTTCTCCTTGGCAATTGGTCACCAGGAGGCAGCAGTCATTTGTCCTGATACAGCAGTGGTCACCAGGAGGCCTTGATCCTTTGATACTAATGCAGCGGTGGTCACCAGGAGGCAACGAACATTTGTTTCTGACACAGTGATTGGTCACCAGGAAACCCCAGCACAGTCATTTGTCCTGATACAGCGGTGGTCACCAGGAGGCCCCATTCATTTGTTCTAATACAGCGGTGGTCACCAAGAGGCAGCAGTTATTTGTCCTGACAGCGGTGGTCACCAGCAGGAGCAGTCATTTGTCCTGACACAGCTGTGGTCACCAGGAGGCAGCAGTCCTTTGTCCTGATATAGTGGTGGTCACTAGGAGGCAGCAGTCATTTGTTCTGATAGAGTGGTGGTAACCAGGAGGCAGCAGTCATTTCTTCTGACACAGTGGTGGTCACCAGGAGGCTGTAGTCATTTGTTCTGACACAGCGGTGGTCACGAGGAGGCAGCAGTCATTTGTCCTGACACAGTGGTGGTCACCAGGAGGCACCAGTCATTTGTTCTGTCACAGTGGTGGTCACCAGGAGCGGCAGTCATTTGTCTGACACAGTAAAATTTGGTGTAGGCGATCATTTGTTCCTATGCTACAGCGGTGGTCCACCCAGGAGGCAGTAGTCATTTGTCCTGGAAACAATGGTCACCAGGAGCCAACAGTCATTTGTTCTGACTGGCCGGTGGTCACGAGGAGGCAGCAGTCATTTGTTCTGACACAGAGGTGGTCACGAGGAGGCAGCAGTCATTTGTCCTGACAGCGGTGGTCACCAGGAGGCACCAGTCATTTGTTCTGATACAGCGCTGGTCACCAGACGGCAGCAGTCATATGTTCTGATACAGCGGTGGTCACCAGGAGGCACCAGTCATTTGTTCTGACACTGCGGTGGTCACCAGGCGGCAGCATTCATTTGTCCTGACACAGGTGGTGGTCACCAAGAGGCAGCAGTCATTTGGTCTGACACAGCGATGGTGACCAGGAGGCAGCAGTCCTTTGTCCTGATACAGTGGTGGTCACCAGGAGGCAGCAGTCGTGTTCTGACACCGCGGTGGTTACCAGGAGGCAGCAGTCATTTGTTCTGACACAGCGGTCGTCACCAGGAGGCAGCAGTCATTTGGCCTGACACAGCGGTGGTCACCAGGAGGCATCAGTCATTTGTTCTGACACCACGGTGGTTACCAGGAGGCAGCAGTAATTTGTTCTGACACAGCGGTGGTCAGCAGAAGGCAGCACTCATTTGTACTGACACAGCGATGGTCACCAGGAGGCATCAGTCATTTGTACTGACACAACGGTGGTCAACAGGAGGCAGCAGTCATTTGTTCTTGATACAGCGTGGTCACCAAGAGGCAGCAGTCATTTGTTCTGATACAGTGTCGGTCACCAGGAGGCAGCAATCATTTGTTCTGATACAGCGGTGGTCACCAGGAGGCAGCAGTCATTTGTCCTGAAACAGTGGTGGTCACCAGGAGGCAGCAGAAATTTGTTTTGACACAGCGGTGGTCACGAGGAGGCAGCAGTCATTTGTTCTGACACAGCGGTGGTCACGATGAGGCAGCAGTCATTTGTCCTGACACAGCGGTGGTCACCAGGAGGCAGCAGTCATTTGTTCTGACACAGTGGTGGTCACCAGGAGGAGGCAAACATTTGTCTTGACAAAGTGGTGGTCACCAGGAGGAAGCAGTCATATGTTCTGACACAGTGGTGGTCACCATGAGGCAGCAGTCATTTGTTCTGACACAGTGGTAGTCACCAAGAGACAGCAGTCATTTGTTCTGACACAGCGGTGGTCACGAGGAGGCAGCAGTCATTTGTTTTGACACAGCGGAGGTCACGAGGAGACAGCAGTCATTTGTCCTGACACAGCGGTGGTCACCAGAGGCAACAGTCCTTTGTCTGATATAGTGGTGGTCATCAGGAGGCGGCGGAATCATATGTTCTGACACAGCGGTGGTCACCAGAGAGCAGCAGTCATTTGTCCTGATACAGCTGTGGTCACCAGGAGAGAGCAGTCCTTTGTCTTGATACAGCGGTGGCCACGAGGAGGCAGCTTGATCATTTGTTCTGACACGGCGGTGGTCTAGGAGGCAGCAGTCATTTGTTCTGATAGAGTGGTGGTCACCAGGAGGCAGCAGTCATTTGTTCTGACAAAGTGGTGGTAACAAGGAGGCAGTAGTCATTTGTTCTGACACAGTGGTGGTCACCAGGAGGCAGTAGTCATTTGTTCTCACACAGCGGTGGTCACCAGGAGGCAGCAGTCATTTGTCCTGAAACAACGGTGGTCACCACGAGGCAGCAGTCATTTTCCTGAAACAGTGGTGGTCACCAGGTGGCAGCAGTCATTTGTTCTGACACAGCGGTGGTCACGAGGAGGCAGCAGTCATTTGTCCTGACAGAGCGGTGGTCACCAGGAGGCAGCAGTCATTTTTTCTGACACAGTGGTGGTCACCAGAGGCAACAATCATTTGTCCTGACAAAGTGGTGGTCACCAGGAGGAAGTAGTCATATGTTCTGACACAGTGGTGGTCACCAGGAGGCAGCAGTCATTTGTTCTGACACAGTGGTGGTCACCAGGAGGCAGCAGTCATTTGTTCTGACACAACGGTGGTCTTGAGTAGGCAGCAGTCATTTGTTTTGACACAGCGGTGGTCACGAGGAGGCAGCAGTCATTTGTCCTTACACAGCGGTGGTCACCTGGAGGCAGGAGTCCTTTGTCCTGATATAGTGGTTGTCACCAGGAGGCAGCCGTCATATGTTCTGACACAGCGGTGGTCACCAGGAGGCAGCAGTCATTTGTCCTGATACAGCGGTGGTCACCAGGAGGCAGCAGTCTTTGTCCTAATGGCAGTGGTCTGAGGCAGCAGTCATTTGTTCTGACTGGCGGTGGTCACCAGGAAGGCAGCATTCTGTTCTAATACAGCGGTGGTCACCAGGAGGCAGCAGTTATTTGTCATGACAGCGGTGGTCACCAGGAGGCAGCAGTCATTTGTCCTGACACAGCGGTGGTCACCAGGAGGCAGCAGTCCTTTGTCCTGATATAGTGGTGGTCACCAGGAGGCAGCATTCATTTGTCCTGACACAGCGGTGGTCACCAGGAGGCACCAGTCCTTTGTCCTGATACAGTGGTGGTCACTAGGAAGAAGCTGTCATATGTGCTGACACAGCGATGGTCACCAGGAGGCACCAGTCATTTGTTCTGACACAGTGGTGGTCACCAGGAGGCAGTAGTCATTTGTTCCGACTCAGCGGTGGTCACCAGGCGGCAGCATTCACTTGTCCTGACACAGTGGTGGTCACCAGGAGGCAGCAGTCATTTGGTCTGACACAGCGATGGTGACCAAGAGGCAGCAGTCCTTTGTCCTGATACAATGGTGGTCACCAGGAGGCAGCAGTCATTTGTTCTGACACCGCTGTGGTTACCAGTAGGCAGCAGTCATTTGTTCTGACACAGCGGTCGTCACCAGGAGGCAGCAGTCATTTGTGCTGACACAGCGGTGGTCACCAGGAGGCAGCAGTCATTTGTCCTGACACAGCGGTGGTCACCAGGAGGCATCAGTCATTTGTACTGACACAACGGTGGTCACCAGAAGGTAGCAGTCATTTGTCCTGACACGGTGGTGGTCACCAGGAGGAGACAGTCATTTGTCCTGACACAGTGGTGGTCACTAGGAGGCAGCAGTCATTTGTTTTGACACAGCAGTGGTAACGAGGAGGCAGCAGTCATTTGTTCTAACACAGTGGTGGTCACCAGGAGGCAGTAGTCATTTGTCCTAACACAGTGGTGGTCACCAGGAGGCAGCAGTCATTTGTTCTGACACAGCTGTGGTCACGAGGAGGCAGCAGTCATTTGTTCTGACACAGTGGTGGTCACGAGGAGGCAGCAGTCATTGGTCATGACACAGTGGTGGTCACCAGGAAGCAGCCGTCAAATGTTCTGACACAGCGGTGGTCACCAGTAGGCACTAGTCATTTGTTCTGATACAGCCGTGGTCACCAGGAGGCAGCAGTCATTTGTTCTCATACAGCGGCGGTCACCAGGAGACAGCAGTCATTTGCCCTGAAACAGTGGTGGTCACCAGGAGGCAGCAGTCATTTGTTCTGACACAGTGGTGGTCACGAGGAGGCAGCAGTCATTGGTAATGACACAGTGGTGGTCACCAGGAAGCAGCCGTCATATGTTCTGACACAGCGGTGGTCACCAGGAGGCACCAGTCATTTGTTCTGATACAGCGGCGGTCACCAGGAGGCAGCAGTCATTTGTTCTGATACAGCGGTGGTCACCAGGAGGCAGCA
>NW_024717918.1:0-12887 GCF_018991925.1 Homarus americanus
AACAGCTTACCTTCGTCTCCTCTGCCACCCCTCTCTTACTGTGTGCTTACCTTCCCTCTCCTCTGCCACCCGTTCTTATACTGTGCTACCTTCCATCTCTCTGCCACCGCTCTTTTACTGCTTAACCCTTCCCGTCTCCTCTGCCACTCTTATACACCTTCCCGTCTCTCTGCCCACCACTCTCTGCTGATAACACCTTCCGTCTCCTGCCACCGCTCTTATACTGTAACACCTTCCCGTCTCCTCTGCCGCCCCACTCTTACTGTCAGCCAACTTGCTTCCCCGTCCTCTTGCACCCGCTCTTACTGTGATAACACCTTCCCGTCTCCTGCTGCCCACTCTCTTATCTGTGGCCAACACCTTCCCGTCTCCTCTGCCACCCCGCTCTTACTGTGACCAACACCTTCCCCTCCTCCTCTGCCCGCCCTTTCTTACTGCCGGCCAACACCTTCTGTCTCCTCCTGCAGCCCATTCTTACTGTGCTTACCTTCCCCATCTCCTCTGCCACCACTCTGTGACCCTTTACATCTCCTCTGCCACCACTCTTACATGCCTTCCCATCTCCTCTACCCCACTCTTAACACCTTCCCCGTCTCCTCTGCCTTGCTCTTATACTGTGACCAACACCTTCCCCGTCTCCTCTACCCCTTTCTTACTGTGCCTTCCCCGTCTCCTCTGCCACCCGCTCTTACTGCGCCAACACCTTCCCCGCTCTCCTCTACCCACTTCCTGTGGCTCACCTTCCCCGTCTCCTCTGCCACCCCGCTCTTATACCTGTGTAACACCTTCCCCTCTCCTCTGCCCGCTCTTACTGTGCTTACCTTCCCGTCTCCTCTGCAGCCCTTTCTTACTCTGTGACCAACACCTTCCCGTCTCCTCTGCCACCCGCTCTTATACTGTGACCAACACCTTCCCATCTCCTCTGCCACCCCTTTCTCTGACCAACACCTTCCCCGTCTCCTCTGCCACCCCTTATACTGTGACCAACACCTTCCCCATCCTGCCATACCTTCCCGTCTCCTCTGCCACCCCTTTCCTGACTTAGCCTTACCTTCCCTCTCTCCCCATTCTTATACTGTCGCCAACACCTTCCCCGTCTCCTCTGCACCACCTCTTGCCTGTGCCCACCTTCCTGTCTCTACCCACCCATTCTTACTGTAGCCTTGCCCATCTCCTCTACCCTTTCTTATACTGTGCTACTTACCTTCCCGTCTCCTCTGCCTACATTCTTACTGTGTGCTTACACTTCCTCGTCTCCTCTGCCCCGCTCTTATACTGTGGCTAACACCTTCCTCGTCTCCTCTCACCCGCTCTTATACTGTGGCCAACACCTTCCCCGTCTCCTCTGCCGCCCTTTCTTATACTGTGCTTACCTTCCTCTGCCACCTCTCTTATACACACACCTTCCCCTCTCCTCTGCCTTTCTTACTGCCTTGCTTACCTTCCCATCTCCTCTGCCTTACATTCTTACTGTGGCCAACCTTCCCATCTCCTCTGCAGCCTTTCTTACTGTGTGCTTACCTTCCCCTCTCCCCTCTGCCACCCCCTCTTATTGCTTAACACCTTCCCCGTCTCTCTCCCTCTGTGCTTACCTTCCCATCCTCTACCAGCCCTTCTTACTGTAGCCCACCTTCCCCGTCTCCTCTGCAGCCCGTTCTTACTGTAACCCTTCCCCGTCTCCTCTGCGTCTTACTGTGTGCTTAACACGTCTCCTCTGCCACCCGCTCTTATACTGTGTTAACACCTTCCCCGTCTCCTCTGCCACCCCTTTCTTATACTGTGACCAATACCTTCCCCGTCTCCTCTGCCCCCGTTCTTCTGTGTGCTTACCTTCCCGTCTCTCTGCAGCCCGTTCTGCTTAACCTTCCCCGTCTCCTCTGCCACCCCCCTTCTTACATCTGGCCAACCTTCCCGTCTCCTCTGCCACCACTCTTATACTGTGCCCTTCCCATCTCCTCTCACCCCTCTTATACTGTAGCCTTCCCCGTCTCCCCCACTCTTACTGTAGCCCTTCCCGTCTCTCTGCCACCCCTCTTACTGACCAACACCTTTGTCTCTGCCACCTCTGCCCCCGTCTCTCACCGCTCTTATACTTGGCCAACACCTTCCCCTGCTCTGCCACCCCGCTCTTATACTGTATTACTTCCTCTGCCACCCGCTCTTGTGACCAACACCTTCCCCGTCTCCTGCCACCCGCTCTTATACTGTGGTAACACCTTCCCCGTCTCCTCTGCCACCACTCCACTTATACTGTGACCAACACCCCGTCTCCTCTGCCATGCTCTTATACTGTGGCCAACACCTTCGTCTCTCTTCCTCTTACTGTGACCAACACCTTCCCCGTCTCCTCTACCCACTCTTATACTGTAGCCTTACCTTCCCCGTCTCCTCTACCCCTTTCTTATACTGCCCAACACCTTCCGTCTCCTCTGCCACCGCTCTTATACTGTGACCAACACCTTCCCGTCTCCTCTGCCACCCCGCTCTTATACTGTGCTAACCTTCCCGTCTCCTCTGCCACCCCCTCTTTACTGTAACACCTTCCCCGTCTCCTCTGCCACCCCTTTCTGTGACCAACACCTTCCCGTCTCCTCTGCCCCGCTCTTATACTGTGTCCTGTCTCCTCTGCCAGCTCTTATCTGTGACCAACACCTTCCCGTCTCCTCTGCCACCGCTCTTATACTGTGGCCAACACCTTCCCGTCCTCTGCCACCCCGCTCTTATACTGGCTTAGCACCTTCCCGTCTCCTCCCCACCTTTCTTCTTGACAACACCTTCCCGTCTCCTCTGCCACCGCTCTTATACTGTGTGCTTACCTTCCCGTCTCCTCTGCCCACCGCTCTTATACTGTGCTTACCTTCCATCTCCTCTGCCACCGCTCTTATACTGCTTGACCTTTGTCTCTCCCCACCCTTTCTTATGTCTCCTCTGCCCCTTCTTTACTGTAGCCTTACCCGTCTCCTCTGCCACTCCTTATACTGCCTTACCTTCCCATCTCCTCTGCCACATCTTACCTTTCCCCGTCTCCTCTGCCACCCCTCTTATACTGTGACCTTACCTTCCCGTCTCCTCTGCCACCCGCTTCTTATACTGTGATACACCTTCCACGTCTCCTCTGCCACCCCGCTCTTATACTGTGGCCAACACCTTCCCGTCTCCTCTGCCACCCGCTTTCTTCTGTGACCAACACCTTCCCCTCTCCTCTGCCACCCCTTTCTCTTATCTGTAACACCTTCCCCGTCTCCTCCCCTACCCATTCTTGCTTACCTTCCGTCTCCTCTACCACCCTTCTTACTGTGCCTTCATCTCCTCTGCCACCCGTCTTTCCTTCACCTTCTTATACTGTCTTGTCTCCTCTGCCACCCCTCTTATACTGTACCTTACCTTCCCGTCTCCTCTACCTTTCTTAACACCTTCCCATCTCCTCTGCCACCCGCTCTTATACCTTCTCGTCTCCTCTGCCACCCCATGTGACCAACACCTTCCGTCTCCTCTGCCACCCCGCTCTTGCTTGACCAACACCTTCCCGTCTCCTCTGCCGCCCGCTCTTATCTGTGACAACACCTTCCCGTCTCCTCTGCCACCCCTTTCTTATACTGTGTGCCCACCTTCCTCTCCTCTGCCACCCCATTCTTACTGTGACCAACACCTTCCCCTCTCCTCTGCCACCCATTCTTAACACCTTGTCTCCTCTGCCACCCCTTTCTTATACTGCTTGCTTACCTTCCCCTCTCCTCTGCCACCCCTTTCTTATACCTTAACACCTTCCATCTCCTCTGCCACCCCTTCTTACTGTGCTTACCTTCTCCTCTGCCACCATTTCTTACACCTTCCTCTGCCACCCATTCTTACTCTGTTAACACCTTCCCCGTCTCCTCTGCCACATTCTTATACTGTGACCAACACCTTCCGTCTCTCTGCCACCCTTCTTACTGTGACCTTACCTTCGTCTCCTCTGCTGTTCTTGCTGACTCATTCGTCTCCTCTGCCACCCATTCTTCTGTGCACCTTCCCGTCTCCTCTGCCACCCGCTCTTATCTGCTGTCCAACACCTTCCCGTCTCCTCCACCGCTCTTATACTGTGACCAACACCTTCGTCTGCCACCCCTCTTATCTGTAGCCTTACCTTCCCCGTCTCCTCTGCACCCTTTCTTATACCGTGACCAACACCTTCCCATCTCCTCTGCCACCCATTCTTACTGTAACCTTCCTCTGCCACCCCCTTATACCTTCCTCGTCTCCTCTGCCACACCTTTCTTCTACCTTACATTCTTACCTTGTCTCCTCTGCCACCCATTCTTTACCCAACACCTTCTCTCTGCCCTTCTCTTATACTGTGACCAACACCGTCTCTCTGCCACCCTCTTATCTGTGTACATTTCTCTCCCTTCTTGCTTCATACTGTAACACCTTCCCCGTCTCTCTGACCCATTTCTTCTTGTTAACACCTTCCCCGTCTCCTCTGCCACCCGCTCTTATACTGCCTACGCCTTCGTCTCCTCTGCCACCCTTTCTGTGGCCAACACGTCTCTCTGCCACTCTTACTGTGGCCTACCTTCATCTCTCTACCCCTTTCTTACTGTGCTTACCTTCCTCGTCTCCTCTGCAGCCCATTCTTACCAGCCAACACCTTCCCTCGTCTCCTCTGCCACCCGCTCTTATACTGTGGCCAACACCTTCCCGTCTCCTCTGCCACCCCGCTCTTATACTGTGACACCTTTCCCCGTCTCTGCCTGCTCTTACTGTGCTTCCTTCCCGTCTCCTCTGCCACATTCTTACTGTGGCAACACCTTCCCGTCTCCTCTGCCCTCTTATACTGTGTAACACCTTCCTCTCTCTGCACCCACTCTTACTGGCCTACCTTCCTCTCTCCTCTGCCACCCTTTCTTACACTTGGCCTTACCTTCCCCTCGTCTCTCTGCCACCCCTTTCTTATACTGTAACCTTCCTCTCCTCTGCCCCCTTTCTTATACTGTGACCAACACCTTCCTCTCCTCTGCCACCCCCACTCTTAACACCTTCCTCTCCTCTCTCTTCCCTTCTCTGCCACCCTTTCTTACTGCCAACACCTTCCCCGTCTCCTCTGCCACCCGCTCTTACTGTGACCAACACCTTCCCCGTCTCCTCTGCCACCGTTCTTACTGTGTCAACACCTTCCCCGTCTCCTCTGCCACCCTTCTTATACTGTGGCCCTTCAACCTCCCCGTCTCTCTGCCCCCCGCTCTTATACTGTGTGCCTTCCCCGTCTCCTCTGCCACCCGCTCTTATACTGTGACCAACACCTTCCCCGTCTCCTCTGCCCCCGCTTTCTTATACTGTGGCCAACACCTTCCCCGTCTCTCTGCCACCCGTTCTTACTGTGACCAACACCTTCCCTCTCTCCTTGTTCTTACTGTAGCTTACCTTCCCCTCTCCTCTGCCACCCTTTCTTATACTGTAACACCTTCCCTCTCCTCTGCCACCCTTTCTTACTGTGATCAACACCTTGTCTCCTCTGCCACCCCACTCTTACTGTGACCAACACCTTCCCCTCTCTCTGCCACCCATTCTTACTGCCCAACACCTTCCCCGTCTCCTCTGCCACCCGCTCTTATACTGTGGCCAACACCTTCCCTCTCCTCTGCCACCCTTTCTTACTGTGACCAACACCTTCCCCGTCCTCTGCTGCCCGCTCTTATACTGTGATAACACCTTCCTCTCTCTGCCACCCCGCTCTTACTGTGGCCAACACCTTCCCCTCTCCTCTGCCACCCCACTCTTCTTGGCCAACACCTTCCTCTGCCTTGTTCTTACTGTGGCCAACACCTTCCCGTCTCCTCTGCCACCGCTCTTATACTGTGACCAACACCTTCCCCTCTCCTCTGCCACCCCGCTCTTACTGTGACCAACACCTTCCCCGTCTCCTCTGCCACACTCTTACTGTGTGTCTCTCTGCCACTCTTATACTGTGCAACACCTTCCCCGTCTCCTCTGCCTTACATTCTTACCTTCCCATCTCTCTGCCACCCCTTTCTTATACTGTGGCCAACACCCCGTCTCTCTGCCACCCCTTTCTTATACTGTGCTTACCTTCCCGTCTCCTCTGCCACACTCTTATACTGTGGCCAACACCTTCCCCGTCTCCTCTGCAGCCCACTTCTTTACTGTGGCCAACACCTTCGTCTCTCTGCCACCCGCTCTTATACTGTGACAACACCTTCGTCTCTCTGCCACCCGTTCTTATACTGTGCTTACCTTCCCATCTCTGCCACCCCGCTCTTATACTGTGACCAACACCTTCCCGTCTCCTCTGCCACCCGCTCTTATACTGTAGCTTACGTCTCCTCTGCCACCCTTTCTTATCTGTGCTTACCTTCCCCGTCTCTACACTCTTATACTGTGTAACACCTTCGTCTCCTCTGCCACCGCTCTTATACTGTAACACCTTCCTTGTCCTCTGCCCACCCGCTCTTATCTGTGCTTACCTTCCCCGTCTCCTCTGCCGCCCGCTCTTATACTGTGTGCTCCTTCTCCGTCTCCTCTGCGCCACGTTCTTACTGTGCCACCTTCCCCGTCCTCTGCCACCCGCTCTTATACTGTAGCCTTACCTTCCCCGTCTCCTCTGCCACGCCCGCTCTTATACTGTGTGCTTACTCTCTCACCTCTTACTGTGTACCTTCCGTCTCCTCTGCACCCGCTCTTATACTGTGCTTACCTTCCCCGTCTCCTCTGCCGCCCGCTCTTATACTGTGTGCTCAACCCCGTCTCTCTGCTCTTGTGCTTTATTATCTCTCTGCCACCGCTCTTATACTGTGACCAACACCTTCCCTCTCCTCTGCCACCCCGCTCTTATACTGGCAATACTTCCCCGTCTCCTCTGCCACCCACTCTTACTGTGGCCAACACCTTCCCCGTCTCCTCTGCCGCCCGCTCTTATGCTGTATTGCTTACCTTCGTCTCCTCTGCCGCCCGCTCTTATACTGTAACACCTTCCCCGTCTCCTCCACACTCTTATCTGCTTATACCTTCCCCGTCTCCTCTGCCACCCCTTTCTTATACTGTGTGTATCTCTGTTCTTACCTTCTTCCTCGTCTTCTCTGCACCCCTTTCTTACTGTGCTTACCTTCCCTCGTCTTCTCTGCCACCATTCTTACGTGGCCTTGCCTCTGTCTTCTCTGCCACCCCGCTCTTACTGTGTCTTTCTTCCCTCCCTCCTTCGTCCTTCCCTCACCCCCCTCCTTCCTCCTCTTCCTCCCTCCTTCCCCTCTCCCTCCCCTCCCTCCCTCCACGACTGTCTCCATTACTGGGTTATTTTGCTTGTTTTTGCTAGTATTTATCCTAGTTCTTATAATCCTCATGTCCTGTCTCTCCATCTCACATTATTCATGTCTCATGTATAAATGGGGCACAAGGCACAAGGCTGAAACTGAAAGCTGGGGTTAAAAGCTTAAAAAGCTAAAAGTGATGTATGCTTAATCAGGCTTTGACCGCTAGTACGTCATTATTCGCCTCTGCTCCTTCTCACCGTCAGTCTGTCATTAATTACCGCTCTACTGGTCAGTGTTCGATGACATTGTTGTTTATTTTGGTTTCTACTGTTTTGTTTATTTGCGTATTTGTGGTGTTCAGTGATGCTCTTTTTTTTTGTGTACAGTATTTGTAGTGTTCGTGTTCTTTTTGTTATATTTTGATGTTGTAGTATTCGTGTGCTCTTTGTTTATGTACATCTTTGTGTTTCATTGATACTCTTTTTGTTTATTTACATATGTGTTTGTGGTGTTCGGTGATGCTCTTCTGTTTGTGTACATGTTGTAGTATTTCATGCTCTTTGTTTATATTACACATGTGTTGTAGTATTTCATTTTGTTATGTACACGTGTTGTGGTTTTCAGTGATATCTTTTATTTATATACGATGTTGTGATATTTGGTGATGCTCTTTTTGTTTATGTACGTGTTGTGGTATTTCAGTGATGCTCTTCTGTTTATGTACACATTGTTGTGGTTTTCGATGATGCTCTTTAGTTTATTTCAACAGAATGTGTGTGTTTTAACCACCGAATTTACTTTTTATTTCATCTGTGTTTGAGAGAGAGACCAGGATTGGCGGCTGTTGTAACTCTGACGGATGAAACACATAACATTGATAAACAAACACACATGAACGCATTGTAATCAGAAATAAATCTTTATGTCAGATTAAAAGCATTCGTTTAAATACATGACTTAATAGATTTTTTTCTTCATGTTTTCAGAAATACAATATTTGTAAGGTATTTTGTCATTATCCACTGACGAGGTTAATTATTCCCACTGTCTTATTAACACCGCCAGAACTAACCGAGTGAATAGACCTTAGTGACAAAATTACGAGGTTTTTTGAGAATTCAATGTAACATGGATTGTGTATATTTTGAAGAATAAAATAGAGTTTCTTTACTCGTCATCCCACCACCACCACCTCAGCACCACCACCACCACTGCCTCCAGCCTACCTCTAATTATCCGTGGGTAGTGAGAGGCAGTCATTACAAGTTAACAATTTGGGTTGGGTTTGGGTATTGGGGTTAAACAAAATCTCTGAGAAACATCACTGATGACTTTGGATTATATAACAAGCAAAGCCATGTTTGAAATACCATGGGTAAGGTATGGCTCTCTTGAAATAGCTCTAATATAAGGTGAACATAAACTTAGTGTCTTGTTTTGAGGTGAACATACAGTGTCTTGGTTTTGAGATTGAACCCCTTTAATAGTGTCCTGGGATAGGGTGACCCCTTAAATAAAATGTCACATTACTAGGCATAAAAGCTGCTGATAAGTGGACTTTGGATCTCAGAAGTTTGTCATTACGTTGGTAATTTCTGATCATCTGTTTGGTGGAGTCGGGCGAGGGCGGGGCAGGATGCGAACTCGCCATCGTCCACGACTCCGACCGAGCCTGATGTGCAGGTAGCCTGGAGAAGTGGATGGTTTAAAATAAATAATCATTTGTAACATTATCCTGTTGTCGCTTAGAATATGATGCACTATTTACTATCCATCCTCAACAGTGGATAAGGATGATGTAGTGTTTTTATCCATCTCTTTAGGACGAAACAGTTTCGAAAGATCTTGCAGATAAATTCGGATTAGGTAAGCATCAGCTGCGGGCGACGCTGCCGATGGTCTCACCACAACATTGAAACCCTGTCATGACTTTGTAAATTAGGCAGAAAAATAATCCTGTGAATTTCCAATTTCTTACACACTCTCCTCCCATCTACTAAATGTCATCAATGGTGATTTAAACTTTCTCGGGGGTTTGTTTACATACACTGACACAGATTCACACACACACACACACAATATACACACGAAAACAAACAAACCAGACCCATATAGCCATTTGGTTTTGATATTATCTTTTTTCTCAGTAATTAACACGGCTAGTTTTGACTCGTGACCTTGACTTGACTTTGACCTTTGAACTTGACCTGTAAATTTGACCTGTGAACTTGACCTGTGACCTTGACCTGTGACCTTGATCTGTGAACTTGACCTGTGACCTTGACCTGTAAACTTGACCTTTGAACTTGACCTGTGAATTTGACCTGTGGACTTGACATGTGACCTTGACCTGTGGACTTAACCTGTGACCTTGACCTGTAAACTGCCTTTGAACCCGGCCTGTGGTGACCTGTAGACTTGACCTGTAACTGACCTGTGAACTTTCATCGCTTAACCTGCGGACTTGACCTTAAACTTTAACCTACTCGTTCTCAAATCAAGTGAGAGATCATATTCGACCTTTACCCAACACACACACACACACACACACACACACACACACACACACACACACAAGGACCCAACAAAAGCAAGAACTTTTTTTAACAGGAGATAATACAAACGTGTTCCTGGCTTTCTGTAGACATATTTTTTCTTCATAATATATTGTTTTTTCATATATATAAAGAGAGAGAGAGAGAGGGGGGGGGGAGCTAATCCCTAATCAATCACCGAGCTCGAAGGAACCACCCAACAATTATTCCATTATATTTTCACCACAACGCCCTCGTTATTATTTTTTATCCCAGGACACACAACAAATAACCCTCTCCCCACCCTCCCCATCGTCAAGTGAACAGCCTCGGGGACTTAGTTAATATGTCGGCACACTCCCCGAGTGGCCTTCTCCCGGGGTGTTGAGGTCCCGTCATCAGTCTTCGTGTGTATTGATGTCTTGTGATGTTTATTGGTTATGGTAAGGACGATGGTTTTCCCTGGTGGTGTCCTTTCTGCTGCCACCCTCCACTGGTAAGGACAGCTGGGAGGTGGTGGTGGTAGTGGTGATGGTGGTGAGGGTAGTAGTGATGGTGGTGAGGGTAGTAGTGGTGGTGGTGTAGTGGGTGATGGTGGTGAGGGTAGTAGTGGTAGTGGTGGTGGTGGTGGTGGTGGTGGTGGTGAGGGTAGTGGTGAAGGGAGTGGTGGTGGTGGTGGTGTTTTTGGCCAGACATATTGTAGGTTAATCTGGTTAATCTTGCAGCTCTCTCTCTCTCTCTGTTCCTGTCCTACCTCCTCCCTCTCTTTAATCTCCTTTATCTCCCTCTCCTTCCTCTTCAACTATCTTCCTCATTACCTCCCCTAATTACTGTACTCTCACCTGCTTCCTTTCCCCTACGTATCCCCTTTCTTCTCTTCCACTCCCTCCCCCTCTCAATCATTCCTCCTCCCATCCATCATCTCTCTCCTCCCGACTCCCCTTCCTCTCACCCCCTTAATCACTCCTTATCACCCCCAATTCCCCGTTCCCCCCACTTACCCCCCCAGCACCACAATGCACCAGGACGCTGGACGGATCATTAAGGCAGCTTTATATCAAGTTGATCCATGACTCCTAGTGATTACCTTCATTTGGAGAGAGAGAGAGAGAGAGAGAGAGAGAGAGAGAGAGAGGGAGAAATAACTAAAGTGAGACAGACAGACAGACAGACAGACAGAAAGAGACAGATGATATAATACAGTCAGTCTCACACACACACACGTAATTATCTCTGGTCTAGTAAGTGGAATAGGCTGATGGGTAAGGTGGACCTGTACCTGTTAATTTATTATAATGATCTTGTGTTCTGAATATACTGACTCGTCTAGTGTGAGCTGAGGGTGGCCTTCAACTCTGACCTGGCGTGTAAGCAGTACTCTCTCTCTCTGAATCACTAAAATTTAAAGATAATGAAAGTCCAACCACCAAAATATGTGAGAGGCAAAGACGTCTCTTCACTACCCTCACAATATTTAACCACTGTAAACCTAACCTAACATAACCTAACCTAACCTAACCTAACCTAATCTAACCTAACCTAACCTAACCTAACCTAATCTAAATCTAACCTAACCTAACCTAACCTAACCTAACCTTTTGCCCAACTTTCTCTACTCCTCACCCAGTTGTATTGTGGGGTGGGGGTTGTGGGTAGGATAGTAGAGCAAGGCGAAAGAAGGAAAGATGGAAGGAAGGAATGAATGAAGGAAGGAAGGAAGGAACGAATGAAGGAAAAAGAGGGATAATGGTCAGAACACCCAGCTTATAAGGAGAACACCAAGAACTGTGTATCATATATTAAAATCAACTGTTACTAAAAGCTTAAAAACGAGTAATAGTGGGTTTAACAAGACTTATGATCAGTACCAGTTTGGCGTTGAAATTCTGGCTCGCGGCGTCAAGATATCTCCGGATTTCTCACCCACTTAAGACTGGGTGGTAATGTTTCCAAGATTCGTATGATAAATTTTTTTCCATAACTGGTAAATTGACGATATATATAACTGATTAAATAACCTAAAAGGACAACAAACGACATCAAAGTTTACTGAGATTTGGGCCGTGGTTTGGGTGCTGGCTGGGTGAGCGTGGTAGAGGAAGGTAGTGGGCCGGGGAGGACGCCAGCCAAGGAATCAAAGGAGGTCTTACATCAGAGGGTCTGACACTGTGTTAATGATCATGTTAGCGTGAGTTTAGTTATTTCAAGTGATTAATTACAATCAACAACTTAGCGTTAATAGACAAGCCTAACTAGTAGAAACCATTAAGAAAACTGGTTTATAGTTTTAATGTGTGATTAGTGTGCAGAAATATTTTAATAAGAATCATTATATCAGTGCTGATAATCAACAATGAATTATCACGATACAAAACCCCATTAGCATATAAATTATCCATACGACAGGAGCCTTGGCCTGTGTAGAAGCATTAAATAAACCGGTTTTAAGTTTCATCATCAACTGTCACCATCAAACCTTGCCTGAATAAATTACCCTGCTGTACTTCTCACTCTCTATGGTGATTTATCAAGACCCTCAATGAATTACCAACGAAAAACATCATCACTTACTAGGAGCCTTGGACCAGTACACAGGCTCATGTCAATCGTTAAAACCGGGTTGAGTTTGCATGGTTTAACGCGAGGTAATGGCGGAGACAAGAGTTTTAAGGAGCTCACATTTTTTCTTCACCCTTCGTTCTCTGCTTGAATACTGAGGGATAGGTGGCGCAGTGTCATGACCCATGTTGGCCAGTGAGAGAGAGGAGAGAGAGAGAGAGAGAGAGAGAGAGAGAGAGGAGATCTGTCCTATAGCTGCCAGGTCAACCAAGCATATCAATCTTTATATGATATCAATGACACGAAAAAGAGATACAGACAGACAGACAGACAAACACAGACAGTAGACAGACAGACAGGCAAACACAGACAGACAGACAGGAAGATAAATGGCTACCGGGCTGATTTTAGACGCTGATAAAAACCGGTCTGTAGATATTTTACATTTACATAGGTTGGTTCCTCACTTGTAAATTATACTGTTTGTATGTCTCTGTTACTGTGGTCTCATCTCGTCAGCACATGCACCGAACGAAGTATTACTGAT
>NW_024717919.1:0-6333 GCF_018991925.1 Homarus americanus
GGGGCGGTCAGCCGGGTCGACAGGTATGCTCCAGTACGCATCCTTACAGTCTAGAACTGTGAATATAGAAGCTCCGTTCAATTGGTCCAGTGTCTCGTCAATTCTGGGCAGGGGATAGCTATCAGCAATGGTGTCCTTATTAAGTTCCCTATAGTCTACACAGAATCTAGTTGACCCGTCCTTTTTTCTGACTAATACTACCGGGGAGCAATAGGGGCTAGTACAAGGGGAGATGACACCACGTTCTTCCATTTGGCGACATAAGTCCGTAATTTGAGTTTTAGCCGCCTCAGGAAGCCTCCACTGCCGTACTCTGGTGGGGGGAGCGGAGCCTGTATTAATTTTGTGTGAAGCTGACATCAGGCCGAGGTCCTGATCTGAAGTTGCAAAGAGATCTTCATGCTGCTTTATTATAGAGCGTAGACGTTCTCTAATAAGGGTGGGTAGGTGATCTATGTCAAGGGATTCTATTGCAGTGGCGAACATTTGCTGTGACTCTACGAATTCTGCGTCACTCCTAATGTTATATCTCGTAGAATCGAAATGCTCCAGATCCTCTACTTTATCGACCGCACAGACTGTTCCCACTGAATGACCAGGAGTAAGTTTAAATTCCCTGGGGGTGGGGTTTATGACTGGGACGCTAGGCTGCTGAGTGTTAATGAGCCCCGACTGCATGTATGGGGACATTTTATGAGGGGTTTCGACAAATACATACTCCTGATCCTCCGTGGAACTGTCGAACGACCTTGACCATCGAACGGGCAGAACAACACTAGAGTGGGGGGGGATGACAGAGTTTACGGGTGCAGTTGGGGGCTAGTGCGGGGGCTTAAGAATCTGGGTCTCAATAGAAGCACTATATAATCTCTACCATCTAGTGTCACGGTATACCGGCTCCCATCAAACTGGATTCCATACTTAAACCTACACAAGAAATCTGACCCAATAAGAACATCCCCTGGGAAAAGATCACTGCTTACCACAACCAGCGCGTAAACAACTATCTTATCTCCTAAGTCTACAGTTATATCTCTGGAATCCAATGTTGAGAGGCGGTTCCCCGTGACGCCACGTAACTCAGGAACTTTATGCTTTCCCCCTAGGCTCATCTTGGAGGCCATGTTCTGTTTCACCAAGGACACCGAAGAGCCTGTGTCAATGAAAGCTTCAACCCGTTTCCCTCCCATTTTCAACTTAATAATTGGCCTGTCTTCCCTAGTCACCATCAACGCCTCGCCCTTGTCTTTAGTAGTAGGGACATAACCTGCGAATGTGTCCCCACTCAGCACATGCGTAACAACGCATTCCGGTGTATGGACACTCTCTGTGGGTATGTCCCTGGTCGCCACACCCATCGCACTGGTTTCCCTCACATTGAAAGGGACATCCGTGCACCGCGTGGGACCATGCCCCACAGGAGGAGCAGCAAAAAGGCTTCGGAGCTCTATACCAGCTATCCCGCATGGGCGGGCCCGGGCGCGCACTTGTGACTGCACGGGGCGGGGGTCAATCCCAGCCCGCGCCCCGCGGGTCCCTGCCCCGGACGGCCGGCCGCCCCGTGGCGCATTACCCAACGTGTTTATACCTACTGTATCTAACCCTGGTTGCTCCCGCCCTTCCCCGTGGAACGATGACTGTTCCTGTCGCTTGCTTTCGTCCCGGCTGAGATTCTCCACCATCAGTCTCAAGAATTCATCCTCCCAGACAGAAGGGGTGTTACGTGTAAGGGTGGGAGGTGCGGCGTGAATTGTCGACACAAAACGGGAGTGGGGGGTGGGTTTCCTGAGCTGTATATACCTCTGCACTGCTTTAATTGCGTTCTCGATCGTAGTTATCCCGCTTGCCTCCATGTACGTACGCATCTCGCCGGGTAAGCCCGACAGAAAGTAAGAGAGTACTAGCTCAGGTGGGAAGAATTGTGGGTGATTCACTCTCGCCATCTTCACAGCACTCCCTATGCATGATAGGTAAACATTTAGTGATGAACACTCCTCTAGCTTGATATTAGCTAAACGTGTCGTGTGATCTTGTAATGAGTCACCCTGGCTGTAAACTTCCCGTAATCCGTTCGCGAACGTGTCCCACGTGGTAGCATTCTTTATTGTCGGCTTAAATTCTAGCACGCCTTTCGCGTCACCGCCCAATCGCATATGTGCCGTCCTAAGGCGGCATTCCTCGTATTCCTGAAGGGTATCCGGGAACGCACTTTCAATGTGCCCTAACCACTGTTCCAGCCTATCGGCTGATGTCGCCGGGTCACGGCCATCGCCCTCAAACATGGGTATCTGACTGATTACTTGTGCCGCACTACTCGCTGAGACAGACGTCAGGAAGGGCCCAGGCGCTTGGAGCTAAGGTGTGAGCGGGGAGCGCGAGAGTGCAGGGTGGTTATGTAGTATATATACTAGTGGATTGTTCAGGGAACGGGAATAGAACGGAAGTTGTCGGGGTAATGTTAACAGAAGTCATATTAGCTTGCGAGGAGGGCTGGGAAGTACTGATCGTGGAAGTCGAAATTGTCAATGTTGACGATGACGTCTGTGGGTGGGACGAGGAGGGGGTTTTACTGACACTTGCCCTGGTTGAGTTCTCGACCATTGTTCCCCGTTACCCAACAATATATGAACTAGGGAGGGGGGAGTGGATACTGTCACCACTTGTACCACACTGAGGGACAGGAATTATATTGCAAATGTTACCACCCTTGTACTGCCTGCTTCGTCAAGATAGTTACGAGTTTACTTTAAAAGGTTCTAACAATCACTGTACTGAACACTAAGGGGAATAGGCGTGAGTTCTTACGTTAAGTGCGCTGCCACCATTGTAATGAGACAAAATCTCACATGAAGAGGTAAGTTAGGAGTTTATAGTAGTAGAGTATTATAGCGAGAGGAAATGGTAGCGTGTCTCGAGGGTGTGATGTCAACACTGTATATTAACACAGGCACAGTACAAGTGTAGTATATAAAACACCAATGCGTGTTACAGCTTTATTTTACTAGTTCAATAGGGGAGATTAATAGGGGGGGTTCGTACACAATTTATGATAGACTATGGTATTCTCGTATAACCTAACCTCACAATTAGAATGGGCACTTCACTAAGTCGATCGTTGGGGAGGTTCAGGATCACTGCACTTCTACAGTCTACACAGCCAGCACTTACTGTTACACGTGGAGTTGACAGCACTTTGTCGATGGACCCGGGCTGAGACTTCGTCACACTTAATGGCGGTCTTCTCTCGAGCGGGACTCGGGGACCTGGTAGCTGGCCCTTCCTGGTTACAGACACTCTCTCTCGTGAGAGGAGCTCCAGCCCCTATATATTGGTCGAGCCGGGGGGTGACCTCTCCTACTGAACTGGGTGTGTCTTGACCGGGTTGTCGGGTCAACAGGAGTGCTGGCTAATTAGCGGGTCCTTGAATTACTAAGGTCATGACGCCGGGTAGAGCTGATCGAGTGGTGGTGAGAATTCTGGTTCCCTAGTGTCAGGTCTGGGCGGCTGTGTGCAGGTGCCGTCCTGCCCAGGTGTCTTGGTTAGGTGCGGTTTGTAGGTCACCCGGCTAACTCAAGTCATTAGCGGACGAGGTCAAGTCCCTAGGGTCGACCTGAGGTGTGTCAACCCGGGATGTGGTGGTGCCACGAGGTCTGTAGTGCTTGCTGTTACATGTGACATAATTCTAGGCTGTAAGCTTTGGTCTGACAAACAATCATTACACTGGGAGTGTCAGAGGTGTACCTGGGAGTGTCAAAGGTGTACCTGGGAGTGTCAGAGGTGTACCTGGGAGTGTCAGGGGTGTACCAGGGAGTGTCAGTGGAGTACCTGGGAGTGTCAGAGGTGTACCTGGGAGTGTTGGAGGTGTACATGGAGTGTCAGAGATGTACCTAGGAGTGTCAGGGGTGTGCCTGGGAGTATGTGAGGTGTACCTGGGAGTGTCTGTGGTGTACCTGGGAGTGTCTGAGGTGTACCTGGAAGTGTCAGAGAAGTACCAGGGAGTGTCACAGGAGTACCTGGGAGTGTGAGAGGTGTGCCTGGGAGTGTGAGAGGTGTACCTAGGAGTAACTGAGGTGTACCTGGGAGTGTCAGAGGAATACCTAGGAGTGTCAGAGGTGTACCAGGGAGTGTCAGAGGAATACCTAGGAGTGTCAGAGGTGTACCTGGGAGTGTAAGAGGTGTACCTGGGAGTGTCGGAGGTGTACCTGGGAGTGTCGGAGGTGTACCTGGGAGTGTCAGAGGTGTACTTGGGAGTGTCAGAGGTGTACCTGGGAGTGTCAGCGGTGTACCTAGGAGTGTCTGAGGTGTACCTGGGAGTGTCAGAGGTGTGCCTGGGAGTGTCAGAGGTGCACTTGGGAGTGTCAGAGGTGCTCTTTGGAGTGTCTGAGGTGTACCTGGGAGTGTCTGAGGTGTGCCTGGCAGTGTCTGAGGTGTACCTGGCAGTGTCTGAGGTGTACCTGGCAGTGTCAGCAGTGTACCTGGGAGTGCCAGCGGTGTACCTGAGAGTGTTAGAGATGTATCAGGGAGTGACAGAGGAGTACCTAGGAGTTTCAGAGGTGTACCTAGGAGTGTGAGACGTGTACCTGGGAGTGTCTGGGGTGTACCTGTGAGTGTCAGAGGTGTACCTGGGAGTGTCAGGGGTGTACCAGGGAGTGTCAGTGGAGTACCTGGGAGTGTCAGAGGTGTACCTGGGAGTGTCAGAGGTGTACCTGGGAGTTTCAGAGGTGTACCTGGGAGTGTCAGATGTGTACTTGGGAGTGTCGGAGGTGTACGTGGGAGTGTGAGAAGTGTACCTTGGAATGTCAGAGGTGTACCTAGGAGTGTGAGAAGTGTACCTGGCAGTGTCTGGGGTATACCTGGGGATGTCAGAGGTGTACCTGGGAGTGTCAGGGGTGTACCAGGGAGTGTCAGTGGAGTACCTGGGAGTGTCAAAGGTGTACCTGGAAGTGTCAGAGGTGTACGTGGGAGTGTCAGAGGTTTATCTGGGATTGTCGGACGTGTACCTGGGAGTGTCAGAGGTGGCACCTGGGAGTGTCAGAGGTGTACTTGGGAGTGTCAGAGGTGTACCTAGGAGTGTCAGCAGTGTGCACCTGCCAGGGTGTCTGAGGTGTGCCTGGGAGTGTCAGAGGTGTGTCTAGGTGTCAGAGAGAATTTTGCCAGGAGTCAGAGGTGCACCTTGGAGTGTCTGAGGTGTACCTGGGAGTGTCTGAGGTGTACCTGGCAGTGTCTGAGGTGCACCTGGCAGTGTCTGAGGTGTACCTGGCAGTGTCAGCGGTCTACCGGGGAGTGTCAGCGGTGTACCTGAGAGTGTCGGAGGTGTACTTGGGAGTGTCAGAGGTGTTCCTGGGAGTGTCGGAGGCGTACCTGGGAGTGTCGGAGGTGTACCTGGGAGTGTAAGAAGTGTACCTGGGAGTATCGGAGGTGTACCTGGGAGTATCGGAGGTTTACCTGGGAGTGTCGGTGTTGTACCTGGGAGTGTCGGAGGTGTGCCTGGGAGCGTGAGAAGTGTACCTGGGAGTGTCAGAGGTGTCCCTGGGAGTGTCAGAGGTGCACTTGGGAGTGTCAGAGGAGCAAATTTGAGTGTCTGAGGTGTACCTGGGAGTGTCTGAGGTGTACCTGGGAGTGTCTGAGGTGTACCTGGCAGTGTCTGAGGTGTACTTGGCAGTGTCAGCGGTGTACCTGGGAGTGTCAGAAGGTGTGCCTGGGAGTGTGGGTGTGCAGGTGAGGGGGTGTGCCTGGGGAGTATGGTGCCTCCCCACTTACAGTGTCGGAGGTGTAACTGGCAGTGTCAGCAGTGCTACTGGGGAGTGTCGAAGTGTACAAGGGAATGTCAGTGGGTACCTAGGGAGTGTCAAGGTGTGCCTGGGAATTGTCAGTGGAGTACCTGGGGTATCAGAGATGTACCTGGGATTGTGGGGAATTGTACCTGGGGAGTGTCAGCGGAGTACCTGGGAGGGTCAGAGGTGTACCTGGGAGTGTCAGGGGTGTACCAGGGAGTGTCTGTGGAGTACCTGGGAGTGTCAGAGGTGTACCTGGGAGTGTCGGAGGTGGACATGGAGTGTCTGAGGTGTACCTGGGAGTGTCATAGAAGTACCAGGGAGTGTCACAGGAGGACCAGGGAGCGTGAGATGTGTACCTGGGAGTGTGAGAGGTGTACTTAGGAGTGTCTGAGGTGTACCTGGGAGTGTCAGAGGTGTACCTGGGAGTGTCTCAGGTGTATCTGGGAGTGTCTGAGTTGTACCTGGGAGTGTCAGGGGAGAACCAGGGCGTGAAAGAGGTGTACCTGGGAGTGTCAGAGGTGTAAGGGGGAGTGTCTGAGGTGTACCTGGCAGTGTC
>NW_024717920.1:0-12507 GCF_018991925.1 Homarus americanus
TCCCGTAAAAATTTCATGTTAATTTTTGACACCATACATTATAATAATCCTTATAAACTATGTTAAGGAACTGTGGTGTCATTTTTTTTAACGGTTTATTATAAGTTTTATGCCTTTAAAGAAGTTTTATCAAAGAGCGGCGTAATGAACCACAGATGTATTACCATTAAGTCCTAATTAACTTAAAACATGACTAATAACCTATGAACATGTAGTATTATATGATTACAATTTAACATAATATATCATGAATGCTGTTATAATATCATAAGTGTGTTACAAACATGGCTGCTCATATATGCCATCCTGTCTCTGGCAAAGAGATTGCAGTAAGTAAAATTATTTGCTAAAGACAAATACTGGAAATTAAACATATACATATTACCATTATCTGAAAAGCTTAGAACCACCGTTTTATATTTATTAAAGTTTGTAGTGTTATACATCATGGCATATATGAAGTCACAAGTTATTATTTACGGCGACATTACTTCATTCCTCGTCATCAAGTCTTCCTGTACACAACAGATTCCTTCACCTTGTTTTAGGCATTTCTCCATCATCTAGCCGGCAATTTACATCTCGGTACATAATGGCCACTATTCTTTCCCTGATTCTTTCTGTATAGACATGACAATGATCCACATTTCCTGTTCACATCCATTTAACAAGTTCTGTGATTGCTTCTGGAGCTGGTGGTTGGTCTGATATTACTAGTATGAAACAGTCATTGTCAAACTTCCAGCCATGCTCTAATTGTGAAATCATTTCACTGTCTGCATCACAAGACCACAGAAGAGCTTGATACCTTCCTCTCAATACATGATACTTTAGAGTTGCTGCAGTCGCTGGTAGTTCTCCAGCTTCTGCCTGCGTTTTCTTGAAGAGATGCCATCTAAGTTTGACAGTTTACTGAAAGTCATTCGTGGACAGTAGAGCTTAAATACAAATTCCTCTAGACCAATATACATGTCTGCTGGAGGCATTTGGTCTACTCAGCATCTTGAATGCATCTAGGACTTTTGTGTTAGATTTCATCAAAGTGCTCCAACATGCTTTCTTTCCTTTGCCAACACATTTTCCAATGCAGTCAGATCCTGTGAAGGCATGGAAACCTGTAAGGCTCTCTGCCCAATGTGTCGTCGCTCACCAGTTCCTGTTATCATACAGTACTTGCATTTTCTCCAAGTTGAGGCTGCTTTAATATGCCAAACACATCAGTGTCTGGTGACTTGATATGTACAGTGCTGCCCTTCTGTGATGCTATACTGTATATGCTTAAGTTCTATAACTTGTGATAGCAATTTGATGGTTGAAGTCTTGTTATTTGCTGCTTTCACGACAGAAGATTAACCTTGGACATCTTTTCCCCAGATGTCAATGGACCAACAATACGTTCGCCGACAAAATTCCTGTAATTTTGTCTTCCAACATATGCACATAGATTGTCATATTTGGCATTTTCTGGCATTACAGCTCCAGTTACCAAGTTTAAAAGAGCATCATTTTCCTGGGATTACAGTCACCAATAACATTGTGTAGCTTCTGTACATCAGCATATTGACGGATGACAATAGCTGTAGAGAGCTTATGGTGTTCTGTTCTTTTGTAATCTTTATGAGTTTGATATTTTATGTAATGAACTTAATTTGAAAACCCAAATGGTAGTATATGATCCTTTATCACCTTAGACACTCTGTGCGTCATGCCTCTCAAGTGATTTTTTCCTCTCTTACTTCTCTGGACAAATACGACCTTTATCCCATCAGAAAAAATATCACCATATATTTTCTTAATCTACAGGTGCCAAGGTTTAAAATGACGGATGGTGTTAAAAATTAACCTAAAATTTTTACGTGACCACATATTGTCTTGTTGAGTTTCTGAGAGAACTTCACGGCTAAATAGCGCCTCTGTATTGATAGCCGGTACATGTCGTAATATCCACCGCTCATAGTTAAATCTTTATGTCCGTTTATTTTGTCCTAATTTAAGTATCAAAGAGTGTTTTTATTTTTAAGTATCTTAAGTATCTTTTTTCCTCACTCTTAAGTATCTAAGTATGATGTTTTTTTCATTTTTCAGTAACTAACCATATTTTTTTTTTCATTATAAAATGTGATTGATATAGACAACAGAAGTAAATATCAGCTGGAGGTCGTAAACGAAGCTGATGTGAAGTATTTTGACTCACTGTTCCCACGAACTAATTGCTTCTCTGGTTTATACCGAAGAAATAAAACCGTCAACGAACCATCCGATTCAAATGTGTCTTAGGCGATACAGGGTGTTTAGGCGTCATTCTGATACCAAGAATGACTTTGTGTACTGTGGTGAAGCTGGGGGTAGGATAGGGTTGGGTTGGGTTGGGATGGGTTAGGATTACGCATGTGTGGGTATATTCTGTCGCATTTTATAGGTATCTTGCGTCTTTCTCTTTATTCCTTCTTTATCATGAGTATCTGTGCCTATTAATACACCACCTCGCAGGATAGTGGAAGAGGAATGGATAGTAACGAGATAATATTCTTCTTACATATACCTTAGCTTGATTACAGGTAACACCAGGTAGAAGTTACGTGACTCTTCAGAGTTTTCCTCGACTTGGCTGATTCAACTGTAAGACTTGCTGTATTTATCCTTATTAAAATCCTCCACCTGTAAGACCCTCCACTTGTAAGACTCTCCACCTGTAAGACCCTCCACTTGTAAGACTCTCCACTTGTAAAACCCTTTATGGATTTGAAATACCTTCTCGTCTTGACTCCACTAGTACTGTACACACCCTTTCTAGCCTTAGTTTACAGTAATGTTGAAGTATATAATGAAGACTCACAGCTCATGGGTTAGAAAAACAAAAGATGCTTGTTTTATGTATTTATTTATTTATTTATTTATAGCTTATTTTAGAATCCCCGAGATTAAGACTTAAAAATAATGACGGGACTCCTGGCGGAAGCGTCTATTTGTGCTGGATAAAATAAAAATAAATGAAAAATAAAATAAATAAATCGTAAATTGGTGCATTGTTTCTCCAGGGTAATTATAAGTACAAATGTTCTCCATGATGGAGTAACGATCACTTATTACGTATAGAGCTTCCTACTTACCAGGTAGATTGATATAGATGCATTACCTATGGAGTTAATGGTTGGGGCCTCCCTACGATAATAAGGTGTTTTTTCCTTCTGTTTGCAGCTTTGAGGTGTTTAGATGAGTTTAATTAAATGGTTTTTAGTTATAATAGTTATATTACGTGATGAGTTCAGTTGAGAACTTTTGATTTGCATATATATATCGTGTTTTAGAAAGGATTTGTTAGCTAATAAGTTTAATTTGGATAAGTTTAGTTTAATTTAGATCATTTGATTTTACAAGGTCGTATTATAATGACTGGGAACCATATAGAAAACTGTTAGAGAAGTAAATATTTCTACGGCAGTGAATGAGTAAGTCAATAAGTGGTGTATAGAGCTGCTGACGCAACTTAAACAGTATATACTGTACATTATATGTTATCAGAGCTTTCCTGTTGTACGTAACCGCCTCCGTCAAAGTGTCTTACTGGCTCATGTGAAGATTAGCCTCTAGTTTATTTAACCTCAAGATTAACTACACTGGCACTGCCTGACCTGACCTGCCCTACCCTACCCTACCCTAACCTACCCTACCCTACCCTACCCTACCCTACCCTACCCTAACCTAACCTAACCTAACTTAACTTCCCAAGTAGCGTTAGGTTAATCATTAGTTGAAATAAGCTGGGAGGTTCGCTAAAATAGTGTGCTGGTTTTGGGAATGGTGAGGCCTTCGCCCACCACGCCACCCAAGGCAGGAGGAGGAGGGACTTGCTAACGTCTACAGGTCTGTAATGCTTGGTGGTGTTAGGTCCTTTGTTTACCTTCATTGGCTTAGAACACATCTTAACACCAGATATATCCATATGAGTGATTCATTATCAAAATTGTCTGTAGACCAGATTTATTGACTTGGTGGACAGAAAACTGGTTAACATTAGCATCTGAGGCAGCTCTGTGTGTTCTTACGACCTCAAAGTAACACAAAAGGTAGCCAATATCTACCCTTGATCAGTCACTTTATGTAGATGTCAATTGTGTCATTTTTCTAGACTTAGTGCCCCCTGGAGGAGAAAGTAAATATAATGTTGATATATTTTGGTCACAACACACACTAGTAGATTATTTTTCCTTTTTAACTAAATAATTAACACTATGAAGCTAACTAATTATATAACTCAAAGATGGTAACCAATATGGCGTCGATATTGTTCACATACTCTATGATAAATAGATGTATTGTCTGTTTAATTCTAGGGAAGAATTTAATTTATAAACTTTTGAGAATCTGGATACAGGAGTTTTGTCTTTGTGTGTGTGTGTGTGGTGATGATGGCGCATACTTTCCTCTGCAGTGAAAAAAATATCTTGACATTGCAAAGTTTAACTGTAAGCCGAAGGAACGTTTGTAATGTGACTTGTTATGTGAAATTGTAACTTGAAATTCTTTGTGAAAAAATATTTCCCTATAAAGTTTGGCAATAAATGAAGTATTACATCAAGGTGTAACTTGTAGTTCCTTGTGGAGTAATTACCTATGTGGACGATACAGCTACTCCAGGGTGTAAGACCTAGAGTAGAAAGTCTTTAGACCTTACCTGAGGTTGAAAAGACTCTTATAGTGGAACGTCTTAGGTATTGAAACTTTAATTACAGTAAATAAAATATAATCTACCTAAACATTCCTTCACCTGGCGACAACTAATGATACAGGTGGTGTAATAGCTCTTTAAAATTCCTCCGTTTGATATAATAATGACCACACATGAACTTATAATGTGCAATATCTTGATAACACATTAGCTGCAACATTACACATAGTCCAGTGTATGTGTAGTGAGGGACATCTACCTAAATGAGTTACAGAATGTGGAGTTGAGGCAAAAAAAAGTTGGGACATGTTTGAGATCATCAGTTGAGCCAAACGTTTATACTCAATATTGTTTTAATGGTATTTTAGAGCGACCGAAAAATGTAAGCAAAATGGCCGGCTAGGTGACACATACCTTACAAGAAATAAACATGAGAACGAACACACACACACACACACACACCAGTTTTACCCACATTATCACCAGACTATCGGCATACCTGGTCGGTGGACACCTGCCTCCTCCTCCTCCTCCTCACCTTGCTAATATGCTAATATGCTAATATGCTAATATGCTAATATGCTCTGGTATGTTCCAGTCTATTTAAGATATGCTCCCATCTATCTTAAAGAGCTTATGCTAGGTTGGTCTGATATGCTCCTCAAAGACTATGCTGATATACTCTTGTCATCTGATATGCCATTATGTTCATATCACTCTAAAGGATATACTAATATGTTCTGATATGTTGGTATGGTTCTGTCTCTCAGAGAGTGTGCTGATGTACTATAAGAGCATATGGGGTATGCTGATATACTTGGTTATGTAGCTAGGCTCATATCTCTCTTACAGGGTATGCTAATATACCCTGATATGCTTACATCTATCTCTGAGCGTATACTGGTTGACTGTAATGACATAAGAGATATGCTGGTATGCTTCTAAGGGAATATGTTAACATACTCTAATAATAATTTGAAATGAGGTTAGCTATACCTTAGATTCAGGGGATATACTGATATGATATGAATTAACCTAGAAGTATACTGATATGTTCTCAAGGCATTCAGGGGATCTGTTAGTATGCTTCGACATACTTTCGGAACAAGGTAAACTGGACCTTCAGAAGATAGGGTGATATGCTGACATATTCTGATGGATCTAAGAGAGAGTGGAAGACTATGAGAGCTAGTTCATATACTCAGGTATGTTGATATCCCTTCATGGCACTTGGGATATATGGTAATATACTCCGATGTGTCTCTTTGGATATACTGATATGCCACTAATGGGTCCCCAGAAAGCAGGAGACAAGTTGATCTGCTTCGAGGACACTAATCTGTATAATGATTTTTTTCCCTGACTGTTAAGAAGTATACTGGTATATTTCAAATGTTGCTTAGTATTATAGTATACTTTGGGCTGTTCTGAACATATTTCACAGCTGATTTTCAGAAATATATGCTGCTGTCACTGGCTTGTTTATTCCAGAGACATTGATTATACTTTGAGTATGTTGATATGCTTTGTTACCAGTCAAGGAATATGCTGATATGTTCTGATACTTCTCAGTGATTACCCTGATATACTTAGATACCTGACAGTATTTATTGGAGTATAGTGTCCTATACTCTGATGTCATTCTAGTGATATGCTGATGAGCTGACATACCGCTTTATGTAACTGTGATATATTGAATCATATACATCCATTCCTCACGCTTAATATATATGATATTCTAAACAATGCTGATATTATTTATGTTATACCCTGATTATATACTAGCATACTACAGTGTCATTTATAGTGTATGATATTAAACATTCGGGGGTATACTTTGAGGTTATTTAGAGAATATGATGGCAAACGGTGATATACTCTGATGCCATATTTGGTATACACAGATATATTGATATAATTTATATAATATACCGATAGATATAACTAGATATCTGTGAAGTAAATCCTGTACTTTTTGATATACCATTCAGGGTGAAGGTATGCTAATATACCACGATAGCACCGTCTCTCAGCGCTAATATACCCTGATGGCACACTTAACATCCTGGCGCCGGTCGTGGGGTATACTGATATGCTAAAGTCTTCTTCATCTTCTAATATCTCGACTTCAGCTTCGTAAACTGTGATTACTTAAACGTATTTAACGCTCGTTTACGTAACTTTTTTGTAGAATAAATGAATGTATATCCGGGGTTCTTCTGTTTCTTTGTCCATCTGATGTTTGCGTCCATGTTGAGGAGAACCACTTAGCAGGGCTCGCATTTTCCCATAATGTGTTACCTCAAGTTCCATAATTTGCACTTAGTGAAGCCACGATATCCCGCATTATGTTGCCCGTCTTACTTCCTTCTGGGTTATGTGTCTTAAGTTGGTGAAAAAATTAAATTAAGGCTGAATTATTGTTAAATGTTAAGGTATTATAGTACTTGTCTGTCGTGTTGTTAATATAACATAGTTTCACCAACAGTATGTACTCAAGAGCTTATTAACATCGTTGACGAGTCAGAGCCGCAACACTGAACCAATCTATATGAACATTAACACAAAAAATAAATTGTTACATTACATCGACTATCAAGACATAACTTACAATACAAATTAATAAATAATTGTACCAGGCAGATAAAAATATTAGTTACAAAAAATTATGAAAATAGTCTTAATGTTCACCCCAGAACTTACCCCATAACAAAAGCCATACAACATTTTCCCAGTTAAGACTTCGTTAAATACAATCTCAAACTCCTTCTCAGAAACTGTGTGTGGGTGGTGTGCCACGTGTGGTGTGTGTGTGTGTGTGTGTGTGTGTGACAGCACCTTTGATTTATACAAATATTCACCCAAATGAATAACACCAAGTAATTCACCATGTTATTCACGACTCTTAGATCACTTGGCTTGCGTCTCTCAAAAGGTCGAGCCAGGGTCAGCTGATTCAGTAAACACCGCTCACATTAATAGGGACCTGCCACACTTTGCCATAAACAGATAAATTGTACCGGGAATTTTGCCCCCACACACTCATCATTGTCACTTTATGTAACTTGCTGACAAAACCCATGACCCTTCAGGCCTTTTACGCCCTTAATGCATGAGTCATAAAGGCAAGCATGAACTCCGCATGCTTCCCAGTTGGGCACTGTAAACGCTTCTGCGCTTCACCTTGCACAGGATGTAAGGGGGTGCCCAATAAACTAACCCCCTCGTGGGCAATCTGTAATCACTACCACTGTCTCGCGGCCCAGAGTAGTAGTTGGAAATATCACTAGACAGGGAAATTCACACTTAACACAAGTGTTATCTCAAGGTCATATTCACAACACTTCCCTGGACAGAATTCATAATTTATTTTCTCATATTACATCTGTGTGTATACCTGCTACTAGATAAACAGAAATGCCAAGAAGTGTTTACATCAAGCGCTGCCACTTAAGAGTTCCAAGAACTAAATTAAAACAATTAGTGTGTGTGTGTGCATGGTGTGAGTGTGCATGGTGTGTGTGTGTGTGTGAGTGTGCATGGTGTGTGTGTGTGCATTGTGTGTGTGTGTTTGTGTGTATATGGTGTGTGTTTGTTTGTTTGTATGGTGTGTGCATGGTGTGTGTGTGTGTGTGTATGTGTGTATGGTGTGTGTATGTGTATGGTGTGTGTATGTATGGTGTGTGTGTGTGTGTGTGTATGTGTGTGTATGGTTTGTGCATGTACGGTGTGTGTATGGGTGTGTGTGATTGTGCATGGTGAGTGTGTGACTGTGTATGGGGTGAGTGTGTGTGTGTGTGTGTGTTTCCATTGCCATGAGGATATCATACAATTCTTAAAGCACTGGTCACATGGGCGCATTTTTTTTTAGCAATTTCTTGCCGGAAAGTTATTTCGAGCAATTTTCGAGAAATTCGAGCAAGTTTTTGAAGCATTTTTATTGACAATCGTGATAGTCAATTTCTTGACTATTTCGAGCAAGATTATCGGTTCAAAACCCGGTTAATACCATATTTAATGACACGAAGCTTATTTATCGAGTATTTACCTTAGCTATATATAACATAGATCAATAACATTATGTATAAAATGCACAAACAGTTTTTTACGACACACTGAGTTTATTATTTGGGTGGTGTTTTGGCGTGTTTGTTTACAAAATACAAGCCCATACAGCCGGTCATTCTCCACACACTAACAACCCTCCCTACTGTAACTACGATAGTTGAACCAGTCTATATTAAACACTCGTTCCTCCTCCTCGCCAGCCACTTACGAGTCCCCAATAGTTTTTCTTCGCTTTCTCTCATTTCTTTTTAATAATAACAATAATACCAAGGATAGCTGCTGCGTCGTCTGCATTGTTGTCGTGATGTTCCGTCTCCCTTCTACTCTCACAGCGGCGTTAACTTTTTTTTCTTGCTGTAGTAACTGAACCAAGAGCCACTCGTGTGACCACATTTGGAAGAAATTACTCGTAATTTCTTGCTCCAAATTAATTGCTCATCAAAGGGATCGTGTGACCGTAACTTAAGTCACCCTTTAAGAAAAACTGTATATACTGATTCAAAAAACTTAAGGATAATTTCTGACTTGGAACCATCGGTGTAATGCAGAAAACAGTTATTGTATTCTAAAACCTACCCAAGAAATCTTTTACCCACTTACGATATAATTCTTTTCTATTCCATCAATAGATGTTATTTTACTTTTTTATACGTATTATTATTTTAGTAATTTATAAACTATTTTCTTTATATACTTCATTACCTTTTAGTGTAATGAAGAGAATGAATTACAGAAGGTTTTTATAATTATATTGCGAACAATATTTTTCCTCGCAATAAATAAACAATGACGATGATCTTGTTTACAATATGGAGCTTGATGTCTTACTCCATGTTCGTTTATTACATTTTCTGCTATACCCGACTGTTCTTTTCTTTCTTGTGGTGAAGGTTTTTGACAATTGATATATATATATAAAGTTGAGTTAAGAATAATGACTCTGATATTATAGCCATTAGGTCCTGAATAATAAGTGGTGTCTAAGTGAACAAATGTATGATGTCTTCAATTACCAGCGTAGTGGGGGGTAACAGTGGGGGTAGAAGCGAAGGGTAGGAGTGAAGGGTGGGAGTAAGGCGTGGGAGTAAGGGGTGGGAGTAAGGGGTGGGAGTAAGGGGTGGGAGTAAGGCGTGGGAGTAAGGGTGGGAGTAAGGGGTGGGAGTAAGGGGTAGGAGTAAGGGGTGGGAGTAAGGGGTGGGAGTAAGGGATGGGAGTAATGGGTGGGAGTAAGGGGTGCAGGAGGTAAGGGGTGGGAGTAAGGGTTGGAGAGTAAAGCGTGGGAAGTAAGAAGGCGTGGGAGTAGGGCGTGATGGGAGTAAGGTGGGAAGTAAGGGGTGCAGGTAAGGGTGGGAAGTAAAGGGTGGGAGGTAAAACGTGGGAAGTAAGCGTGAGGAGTAAAAGAATTACAGAATGAAATGAAGAATTGGGAATCAGGGTGGAAGTAGGTGGAAGTGATAAAAGGGAAGTAAGGGGTAGGAAGTGATGAGGGTGGGAGTAAGGGGGTGGAGTAAGTGGTGGAGTGGGGGTGGGAGTAAGGCATAGAGGAGTGGGCGTGCAGGTAAAGATTGGGAGTTAGGTGAGGGTGGGAGTAAGGGGTGGGAGTAAGGGGTGGGAGTAAGGGGTGGGAGTAAGGAGTGGGAGTAAGGCGTGGGAGTAAGGGTGGGAGTAAGGGGTGGGAGTAAGGGGTGCGAGTAAGGGGTAGGAGTAAGGGGTGGGAGTAAGGGGTGGGAGTAAGGGGTGGGAGTAAGGCGTGGAAGTAAGGGTGGGATTAAGGGGTGGGATTAAGGGGTCGGAGTAAGGGGTAGGAGTAAGGGGTGGGAGTAAGGGGTGGCAGTAAGGGGTGGCAGTAAGGGGTAGGAGTAAGGGGTGGGAGCAAGGGGTACGAGTAAGAGGGTGGAAGCAAGGGGTGGAAGCAAGGGGTGGGAGTAAGGGTTATGAGTAAGTGGTAGGAGTAAGTGGTAGGAGTAAGGGGTAGAAGTAAGGGGTAGAAGTAAGGGGTAGGAGTAAGGGGTAGAAGTAAGGGGTAGAAGGAAGGGGTGGGAGCAAGGGCTGGGAATAAGGGGTGGGAATAAGGGGTGGGATTAAGGGGTGGGAGTAAGGGGTAGGAGTAAGGGGTAGGAGTGACGAGTAAGAATGTGGGACAAGATGGAGGGGTAGCAGTGGGGGTAGGGTTAGGTTACAAACTTCTATTTACTTCATCATCTGTATCCTGCTGGTGATGTTCTCTCTTTAAACAATTTGTAAAATAAATAAATAAATGGTCAGGTGTAAATGGTAAGAATTTAACAGAGTAATGCTGAGGTATTACAAGAAAGAACTAAAAACTGTCCACTGTGTGTATCAACATTTTATAAAAGTATTTGTGAAGCTGTAAAATACTTAGATATAAACTTTTAATTCAACTCTGTAATAAAAATAATTGCAATAATGAATCTAAACAATAAATGAACTGAGTGAAAAAAATCTACAAAATACTAAAAATATAAAAAAGAAGAATTACAGTAAAACCTGAATCATTGTAATAAACATTATTAAACTTTCGTTGTTATGACCTAAAACAAACAAGGAAGACTCGTCTAGATTTTCGCTCTGTGAATTAACTCCTTGGATCGCTTTTGGGCAAGAGGGGAGTTACTCCGACGTATTCCGTGAAAATATTCCCAACTGTCCATAGAATCCGTTACAGTTTCCTTTATAGTAAGTGACTCACAAATGATTAATATTCCCATTCACCAATACTTTATTATATCAGAGAACAGTGCAGAGATAAGCTGGCCAATGAGCGATGGTCAAAGATAATACAGATTTAATACTGGATTGATAAGTACAGCTATAGTGATTTGTTTCATGTTACAGTAATAATAAACTTTATCAAATCTTATAACTACCAAAGTGTTATTTTCGTGATCGATACCCTGCTGCCAGGATTATAACATCGTTTAAAAGTTCAGTAAAAATATCATGCAGATTAAAACCTAACCTAGTGTATCATAACCTAACTTAGCCTTTCCTAAGCTAACTTAGACTATCCTAAACTAGCCTAACCTATCCTAATCACACCAAACCTAACCTATCCTAAATTTATATATCATCAACAGATTTATAGATATGTTGGAGAAATAATTATCAAAAGTTTGTTGTCTCTACAAATGTATTTTTAAAAAAAGAAAATGAAATTAAAACTTTCTAGAGAACTCAATTGTGTCATGAGCGTTGCGGCTTGGTTAGGTTAGGTAACATTAGGTTAGGTTAGATAAGGTAAGGTAAGATTAGGTAAGGTGAGGTAGTGTTAGGGTTAAATACATTTTACTAATTTTGCATCAAAATAATCACGACTGAAGGTATCGGATAAAAACCTCTGAATATAATTCTTTTTCTGAGAAAAAAATTTCTTTACCACTTATTTTTTGCCCCACTTTTTTTATTAAGTTTGATGAACTTAAATTAGGTTAGGTATTATTTAACTCTGAGTCATGGGTACTTATTGGATAATTGGCAGAATAACTTGTTATAACTTGGTCCTAACAAAGGCGGAGTCTAAGCAAAAATGTTCACTTGACCTCATATTTGGATTTCATTACTGAAGGATATTTACAGCTATACCACATTAATAAGGTCTATCTGCAAGTTTATTCAGTCATAAAAAAAAATATACCCTAAATGTGGACAAAAAAAATCTTCTATTTTGGTACAAATTACTTTAAAAGTTGTAAGAAGACAAAAGCTGCATCTCTTCCATAAAGCGAGAAATAGAACAGCCAAGCCTCTTC
>NW_024717921.1:0-33433 GCF_018991925.1 Homarus americanus
TATATATATATATATATATATATATATATATATATATATATATATATATATATATATATATATATATATATATATACTTCATTTTTAGTCCATATAACACGCGGACTTTGAACATATAATCAACGACCTCACCAGCCAGGAATCGAACCCTCGACCTACTGGGTGGGACTAGGGAACGCTACCGACCATCCCACAAGGACACTAAAAGCAGTCCTAGACTGTTATATTTCACACAAGGCCTGTTCATCGAGCTGATGGCGCCGTGAACCTCATTGGGAACTGCCCGTGCCTCGTATGTGGTGTCAGTAGCATTTTACCGAAACCGGCTGGTATGAAACACGAGGTATCATATATATACTTCATTTTTAGTCCATATAACACGCGGACTTTGAACATATAATCAACGACCTCACCAGCCAGGAATCGAACCCTCGACCTACTGGGTGGGACTAGGGAACGCTACCGACCATCCCACAAGGACACTAAAAGCAGTCCTAGACTCTGTTATATTTCACACAAAGCCTGTTTATCGAGCTGATGGCGCCGTGAACCTCAGTAGGTCGAGGGTTCGATTCCTGGCTGGTGAGGTCGTTGATTATATATATATATGCTGATAACCACAAGGAAACAAAAAACACGAAGCACCCATAAATGGGTGCTTTAAGGGCCTTATTTCATATTCCGCCGATCCTACTGGCGGATGCTGGTCTAGGGAGGTTGTCTATTGCCTGGCCGTGTAGATCGGGGGTGGTAATGGACCTTTTGAGATTTTGTATCTTTTTGGGAACCATGTATGGTTGTTGTCGTTATCTGGTGGGAGTCTTTGAAGGAGTTCTTGCTCTGATCGTTCTATCTTTTGCCAGATTCTGCTGTCCAGGGTGTGCAGCTGCTGGTTGATGGGTTTTATTCTCAGGTCTCTATGTATCTCGGCTGTGGTTCTGGTGAAGGGGTATCTTTCACCTGTGACGAATCTTAGGGCTTCATTTTGGACCACCTGTAATTTTAATATTTGAGTGGTGCTCATAGTATGAAGAGGTACTGCTGGGTTAGTTAATATCGGTGTGATAAATGATGTCACCAGGCGGAGCTTTATTTTCTCAGGAAGCGCTTTAAGGCGGTAAAGTTTTCTCATCTCTCTTCTTGCCTTTTCCTTCCTGGTGTGGACATGATGGGAGTAACCTGTCGTGGATATATGTAGGCCCAGGAGGGTGCCTCTGCTTTTGTATTCTATCTGGGCATTATTCGTTACTAATGGATGGGTTTTCCTTCTGCATAAGGGTATCACTGTGAATTTCGGGAGACTGGTTTGGATTTCCATTTGTTTTCGTAATTATTTACCCTTTCTAATTCCCGCCTGGTGTTGTCGACCTGTAACTTTCGTGATTTTCCTTGATGTGTTGTTATTTGAGTGATGTCATCTGCACATATAATATCCTCGTTACCTATTTTAGTGGGAGGCGGGGTGTCACTTGTGTAGATAATACATAGGGTGGGGAAGAGGACGCTCCCCTGAGGGACTCCTCTCATGAGTGGGAAGGTCTTTCCTGTGTGTTGTCCTACCCTCAGTTTGGCATTTCTGCCGCCAAAAAAGTTGCAAAGCAACTTTTCAATGTTGGTGGGAAGTCCGAGTTGGAGGATCTTATATTTTAGACCGTCATGTCAGACTTTATCAAATGCCTTCGCTACATCCCGGAGAGTTAGATTACAATGTCTACCACTTGCCGCGGCTCTGGCTATGTTTTTACATGCCAGGGCTATGGCTGACCTAATATTGTCTTTACCTGACCATAGCCATAATAAAGGTGCTCTTCTTTCCCTGGAATATTAATAATACAGATAATGTACTACACTCATCACTGTTATCCCGATTCTAAAACATTCTGAACCAACTCGAGATATGTTTTGTAATTTAATGGTAATTTTTTTCTTTTTAATTAATTTAGTTTATTCCTGACAAATATTTAGAAGTTGCCAACACCTTCTTATATATAAAAAATATATTCCATAGCGTTTTCATAGGAAATTTATATCGTTCGAGTATTTTAACCGATAAAATTACCAACAATATTATTTGTTCAAACTAGGCAGGGCTTTGTAGTACAAGGAAAATATTGAGTAAAATACTAAAAACACAGTAGACAATTTTTTTGAAAACCTTACCTAACCTTTAAAAATCCTAAACTATAAAAAACTTACTTTTTCATGTTTTCAATGTTTAGTATGTGATGCCAATGGTGTGGTTTTCGTTGTTCAGATGAGGATGGCTCCATAAATTCAAAAGCAATTCCTGAAATTTTTACAAGTTAGGCAAGGTTAGGTAAGGTTTTCAAAGGTTTGTTTGGTGTTATTGGTAGTATTTTACCCCACATATTTCCTTCTACTGTAATTCAAAGCACAGCCAACTTTGAACAACTAATATTGGGGATAATTCTATCGGTTATAATGCTCGAAAAATATAAAATTTCGACGGACAAACTACATAATTTTTTTTTTAGTTTATTTTTCTCTTTCTCCTAATTTAAGACTCAATATATAAGTAGGTGTTGGCATTTTCAAAATATTAACTCTCGTCCTTCCCTTTTTAAGATGTTGCTTCCACTTTGATTTGGATACAACTGATGTCTCGCTTGTGTTTTTCCCTTTTAGATAACCATCCAATAATCTCTTCCTCATGATGCTTGGCCTTGGCATGAGATCGGCAAAGATCATCACTATATTAAATTGTCACCAACAGTACCTAATAAGCTAAATAGGTTACTTCCATATAATTATTAGAATAAAAAAATCTTGTGTCAGTCTTAGCATAGACTATCGATTACCGCAGACAGGTCAATAACCAGCTATATACCGGGCTAGGTTCCCTGTCTGGTAGAGGCTAACATATATTTTATACGAAAATTACGATAATATGAAGAAAAATCGTTACTGCAATACAGTACAGTATCATCTTCTGAGTTGTATAATAAAATCAACAAGAGCCTTAGGCAAATATGTTTTAGTTTTTTATTTATCCTGTTATTTATTAATAATGTGTTAAGCAGTAGTCACAATGAAATAGTTTTACATAAACTGACTACTTGCCACAAGATATATTTCACTTTTTTCTTAACGTTGTTATACAGTTATTTACTTTATCTCCTCTCTTCTGTGTCCCTGGAAGGATCGCCTCACCCTCCTAATACAGTGTCCTAACACTGTATTTGTGTTGTTTAATTCTAGTTGCAAGATCTTTACCTGTCTGGCCTAAGTAAAACATATTACATTCCTTGCAAGGAACTTTATAAATGCAACCAATTCTGTTGTTGGGGGAGAAATTCAGTAATTTGACAAGTGAAGAAGTGAACATGTGTAAAGGTGTTGTGTATGCATCTATGTCCAAGCCTTGTGTTCCAAACTGTCCAGAAAGATTCACCTAAGCAATACAAGCCCTTAAGAAAAATATGGATCTACATGTCACTAAAGCAGATAAAGCCAACACAGTAGTGATTTTAAACAAAGATGACTATATCTCTAATATGAATGACCTTTTATGTGATACTACAACATATTCTAAACTCATAAATAATCCTCTCAACACTGTCAACACCCAGTTCAACAAAAAACTGAAGTCCCTATTGAGAGGCAAAGCTACTCTCATTAAACATCTTACTTCAACGTCCCCTCCACTGCCATACATGTACGGTGTAATCAAGACCCACAAGCCCAATAACCCAGCAAGACCCATCATTAGCTCAGTTGGGTCAATCTCTTATAAACTATCTAAATGGTTAGTTTCTTTACTAAATCCCCTAGTTGGCAACATTTCTAACTCCAATATCAAGAATAATATGGATCTGGTTGATAAACTCAATAACTTACACATTAATCATGATTTTAAACTGGTCAGCTTTGATGTAACGTCACTCTTTACAAAGGTCCCAGTTGATGATTTACTAGAGTTCCTCATAGATTCCCTGGATAACATTTCACTGCCCGTCTCGAAAGACGACTTCATCGAACTCATCAAACTATGTATTAAGGATTGCAAATTCGAATTCAATGGGGAATATTATGCTCAAAAATTTGGTATGGCAATGGGTAATCCACTCTCACCTGTATTAAGCAACCTATATATGGAATTCTTTGAAAAGAAACTATTAAGTAATATTTTACCACCCTCAGCAGTCTGGTTTAGATATGTTGATGATGTATTATGTCTCTGGCCATGTAATGAGGACCTAAAAGCTTTCCTGCCACAACTTAACAACTTAGCCCCCTCGATCAAATTCACTGTGGAATTAGAGCATGACTGTAAATTGCCATTCCTAGACTGTCTGATACACAGAATAGGTAACACTTTTAAGTTCAGTATTTATAGAAAACCAACTAATGTGTGTTCATACATTCATTATTATTCTGCCCACCATAATAAAGTCAAACAGTCAGTATTTTCAACAATGTTTTTACGTGCCTTGAGAATTTGCAGTCCGGAATTCATTGATGAGGAATACAAATATATATATAATATTGGCTCAAACCTTAAATACCCTAGATCTTTCATAGACAAATGCTTAAACATTACTAAGAAAACTTTTTATAGAACTGATCCCAAGCCCACCCATGACCATAAGAATATCTTAATATTACCATTTCACAAAAATTTCTCACACATTCCTGCACAGCTAAAAACCTGGAAGGTCAATGTGGCATTTAAAAACTCATGCACTGTTAAACAAATGTTAATCAAGAACTCCCCCAACAACAGAATTGGTTGCATTTATAAAGTTCCTTGCAAGGAATGTAATATGTTTTACTTAGGCCAGACAGGTAAAGATCTTGCAACTAGAATTAAACAACACAAATACAGTGTTAGGACAGGCCACGAATCCAATGCTCTGTTTGTTCATTTGAGGGATAACAAGCATTGTATTGACTGGGATAATGCCTCCTCAATATTACCATGTAATTCAATTGATAGTAGGAACATCATAGAATCTAGTCTTATTAAACATACCGAAGCATTCAACATGAATTTGAGTAACGGCATGTACAAGCTGGACAATTTTGTAATTAAGAAGATTTGTGATCAGGTGAGAAGGCCGGGTCACTTGACCATCTGACCTGACCACCAACCGTTGTGTGCTATTTAAAGATTAGTAGGGTCATTACCTAATACCTGACCATTGTGGACCTGGTCTCACCCTCCTCTGTATATATACACCTTGATTTGTATTACTCTCTCTAGTCTGTACTCACCCCTGAAGATGTGAATTACACGAAAGCGCTTGGGAACTTCGTGTTTTCTTCTTTCCTTGTGGTTATCAGCATATATATATATATATATATATATATATATATATATATATATATATATATATATATATATATATATATATATATATATATATATATATATATATATATATATATATATATAAATATATATATAATCAACACCTCACCCCACCAGGATTCGAACCCACGATTTTATAATTGTGACTGGGGAATGCTACCTCTGGGCCACCAGGACACTAAAAGCAGTCCTAGACTCTGTTATATTTAACGCAAAGCCTGTTCAACGACCTTATGGCGACGTGAACCTCAAATGGGGACAACCCGTGCCTCTTAGGTGATCCGAGCAACGTTTTACCAAATCCGGCTTCGAAACACGAGGATCCATATATATTTCATTAGCCCAATAAAGCACGCGTACTTCTACATATAATCAACACCTCACCCTGCCAGGATTCAAACCAACGAACTTATAATTGTGACCGGGGAACGATACCTCTGGGCCACCAGGACACTAAAAGCAGTCCTAGACTCTATTATATTTCACACAAAGCCTGTTCAACGAGCTCATGGCGACGTGAACCTCAAATGGGGACAACCCGTGCCTCTTAGGTGATCAGAGCAATGTTTTATCAACTCCGCTTCGAAACACGAGGATCCATATATATTTCATTAGCCCAATAAAGCACGCTTACCTCTACATATAATCAACACCTCATCCCGCCATTATTCGAACCGACGATCTTATAATTGTGACCGGGGCACGCTATCTCTGGGCCACCAGAGGCTTTGTGTGAAATATAACAGAGTCTAGGACTGCTTTTAGTGTCCTGGCTTCAAAACACGAGGATCCATATATATTTCATTAGTCCGCGTGCTTTATTGGGCTAGTATATTAAAAAAAAAAAGAATTCTCCGTGACCTGTGGAAGGATAGCATCTGTGACTGGGGTAAATGAGACACACTGTAAAATTTAGACACTTCTATTCCCTCCAACACTACAGACACAAACAATAATTGTACACCAACATATGAGCACCTCTTAACCTGGCTTAAAACACTACTCTGGGGAATAAAAGTTATACATGATATTGAAATTATTAGACACTTAGAAAATGGCTCTTCAGAATAACAATAAGTTCAAAGTATTAAGAAATGTTGCTTGCACACATGAACAGGCCTTAAGGGCTTTCAACAAAATAATATCAGTCACTGAGAAAATGGTATAGGAAATACGAAATTATTAACTCCACGTGAACCGAGTGAACGCGTTCAGAACGTGTGGACGTTCAGACACTATGGACGCTCGGACCGTATGGACGCGTGGGCTCTACAGAAACCCTGCAATAAACCCTCTGTTAGCTATTGTTAACTCCTCCTTAAGACTCACATCACCGTCACTCACTCATTGTTTGTTTCTACTGCCCTATCTAATCTCTGAGAGATCGAATAAAACTAACTTGTTAACTGATGTCGTAACCAAGGGACCAGATCACGTGACCGTTTCTCCTGGCCAACACAGAGTTCCTGTCTGCTTGACCACCGCCTCATGACTCCCAGACACACGCTCCTTCAAGGCGTTCACGCAGCTAGGGATTTATTTTCCGCACAACTAATAGCTTAATTGGGGCTTACGCAACATTTTCAGACTGGGAGACAATCTATAATAATTTTCAATTGAATAACTGTCATTTAATTTCATAATTCACATCCAAATTAAGTCGCTAGAGTATTTCTTAATATTATATAGGCGCAGTTCCCGAGACTCTCACTACGTGTGCGAGAGCGCCACCATCACTCAGACGACCTTGCAAGACCCAGTATCGCCATTACTGGTAATTACGTCTCTAAATATTACGCTGAAATTTCTGAATATATATATATATATATATATATATATATATATATATATATATATATATATATATATATATATATATATATATATATAAATATATATATATATATATATATATATATATATATATATATATATATATATATTAGTTCTTGAATTGATAAGTGGCAGGGTTGAAGTAAACACTTTGTTGGTTTTGCTTTTATTGAAGAAAATATAGTTTCACAGGTACTGAGCTCAGTTGAGAATATAATGTACTTTCTCTGCTTTGGGAAATGTCTTACTGCACTTATAGGAGAACACTTAAGTGAGGTGTTCACTGGGTAACAAGTGATATGAGTCTCCTGTCACTGACCCAGGGAGAGAGAGCAAACAGGCCTCGAAGAGGAAACGCATCAGATATGTTATTGCTGACATGCGCTGACCTCAGCCTGCCCTCGCCCGCTCCCCAAGGAACTGTCACCTCAGCAATGCGTAACATCAACAACTGAGTCATGGTTGAATAACTTAGTGAATAACTACTGAGTCATTGTTGAATAAGTTAGTGAATAATTTGGTATTATACATTTGGGTAAATATTTATATAATACAAATGATGCTGTTACACCAGCTCCCAGACGAGGGTCGACTCACAGAATGGGGGTCTGGCTATACCTTCTTCTTGAAGGGTAAGCTCCCTGCAGAGAGAAACTGTATTTTTGAAGTTGGCTTTGCCATTCGTCAATCCATCCTACATAGGCTAACTGATTTGCCTGTTGAGATCAGAGCGCACCTCATGACGCCCAGAGTCTCGCTGAATCACGCTCTGCAGGATTTCTTCATCAGTGCATATGGCCCAACACTTGATGCAGAGGATGACATCAAGGAGGCATTTTATGCCGACTTTGATGGTATCAGGACAAATGTTCCCCACCCCGGACAATTGACCCCCGACAACTGTCCCCTGGACAACTGCATCCCATGGGACAATAGCCCCCCATTGCCAGTGAATAACTGGCACAAAACATGGAACTAACTGAATAGAGAGGAGAAAATAACACTAAGAATTAAGGTTTTATTTTCACGTTTTATTTGAAGTTATAATTATATACACAAAATGCGCAACTCATACATTTATTAACATTACAAATATATATATATATATATATATATATATATATATATATATATATATATATATATATATATATATATATATATATATATATATATATATATATAATCAACGACCTCACCAGCCAGGAATCGAACCCTCGACCTACTGGGTGGGACTAGGGAAAGCTACCAACCAACCCACAAGGACACTAAAGGCAGTCCTAGACTGTTATATTTCACACAAAGCCTGTTCATCGAGCTGATGGCGCCGTGAACCTCATTGGGAACTGCCCATGCCTCATATGTGGTGTCAGTAGCATTTTACCGAATCCAGCTGGTATGAAACACGAGGTACCATATATATACTTCATTTTTAGTCCATATAACACGCGGACTTTGAACATATAATTAATCAACGACCTCACCAGCCAGGAATATGAACCCTCGACCTACTGGGTGGGATTAGGGAACGCTACCGACCAACCCACAAGGACACTAAAAGCAGTCCTAGACTCTGTTATATTTCACAAAAAGCCTGTTCATCGAGCTGATGGCGCCGTGAACCTCATTGGGAGCTGCCCGTGCCTGGTATGTGGTGTCAGTAGCATTTTACCGAATCCAGCTGGTATGAAACACGAGGTACCACGAAGTGGGTTGGTCGGTAGCGTTCCCTAGTCCCACCCAGTAGGTCGAGGGTTCGATTCCTGGCCGGTGAGGTCGTTGATTATATGTTCAAAGTCCGCGTGTTCTATGGACTAAAAATTAAGTATATATATATGGTACCTCGTGTAGGGTCATTACCTCATACCTGACCATTGTGGACCTGATCTCACCCTCCTCTGTATATATACACCTTGTTTTGTACTTCTCCTTTATCTGTACTGACCCCTGAAGATGTGAATTACACGAAAGCGCTTGGGAACTTCGTGTTTTCTTTTTCCTTGTGGTTATCAGCATATACCTGGATCATGCTCACCTGCAGTGATTTACTTGCATGTATATATATATATATATATATATATATATATATATATATATATATATATATATATATATATATATATATATATATATATATATATATATATATATATATATATCAAGTTCCTCATAGATTCCCTTGATAATATTTCATTGCCCGTCTCGAAAGATAACTTCATCGCACTCATCAAACTATGTATTAAGGATTGTAAATTTGTATTCAATGGAGAATATTATGCTCAAAAATTTGGTATGGCAATGGGTAATCCACTCTCACCTGTATTAAGCAACCTTTATATGGAATTCTTTGAAAAGAAATTATTCAGTAATATTTTACCACCTTCAGCAGTCTGGTTTAGATATGTAGATGATGTATTATGTCTCTGGCCAAGTAATGAGGACCTAAAAGCTTTCCTGTCACAACTTAACAACTTAGCCCCCTCGATCAAATTCACTGTGGAATTAGAGCATGGCTGTAAATTGCCTTTCCTAGACTGTCTGATCCACAGAATAGGTAACACCTTTAAGTTCAGTATTTATAGAAAACCTACTAAAACATTCAAGTCAGAATCATGAACTCTGATCTAGAAGAAGTGAGAAATGCAGAGAGACCTGACAGTTGTAGCATTTGTAAATATGACAAATTTTGTAACAAGAGGTACCGGTATGGCCAGCATAAGGACAGAACCAGACAATTTGATGTAGTCGTGGCCAGAATTAGGCTAGGATACAGACACATCTGGCAAGTCAGTAAAACTGTACCCATACCGGAACACTCAGCATGTAAACTTTATGATCAACCTTTAAAGCATACACTTGAACACTATATTATTGAATGTGACACCGTCAAAGACTTCAGGCCACCTGACTTATTGTATCTTGAACTATGTAATTACTTTCAATAAATCAGGTGTGCTTGAGGACATTCTTGCTGTTTATCCCAAACCCACACTGATTAGTCTTCAATTAGAATATGACTCCAATGTACGTGATCCACTGACCTATATATACTGCTCATGAATATGATGTGTACGAACCTCTGTCCTGCATGGCAGTGAACAGTGGCATTACCCACATGAATCTGACCTATATATAGTGTCAATGAATATGATGCATTCTTTGTGTACGAACCTCTGTCCTGTATGGCAGTGAAAAGTGACATTACCCACATAAATCTGACCGACGTATATGTATGTATGTGTGCGTGTGTGTATATGTATGTACATGTACATGTATATGTGTATGTATATATGTATATGTATGTATATGTGTGTGTGTGTGTGTGTTTACATATATGTATATGTACTGTCAATGAATATGATGCTTCTCTTTGTGTACGAACCTCTGTCCTGCATGGCAGTGAACAGTGACATTACCCATATGAATCTGACCTCTATACATTTATAGCTGTTAATGAATATGATGTATTTCTTTGTGTATGAACCTCTGTCCTGCGTGGCAGTGAGAAGTGATACCACCCTCAGTGTCAAGACCTGACTGAATTACTCAGAATAGGCAAACTGTACTACAAGCTCTGCCAATAAATTTGTTAAACTAAACTAACTAATGTGTGTTCATACATTCATTATTATTCTGCCCACCATAATAGAGTCAAACAGTCAATATTTTCAACAATGTTTTTACGTGCTTTGAGGATTTGCAGCCCGGAATTCATTGATGAGGAATATAAATATATCTATAATATTGGCTCGAACCTTAAATACCCTAGATCTTTCATAGACAAATGCCTGAACATTACTAAGAAATCTTTTTATAGAACTGATCCCAAGCCCACCCATGACCATAAGAATCTCCTAGTATTACCATTTCACAAAAATTTCTCTCAAATTCCTTTACAACTAAAAACCTGGAAGGTCAATGTGGCATTTAAAAAACTCATGCACTGTTAAACAAATGTTAATCAAGAACTCCCCCAACAATACAAGTGGCTGTGTTTATAAAGTTCCTTGCAAGGAGTGTAATATGTTTTACTTAGGCCAGAATGGTAAAGATCTTGTAACTAGACTCAAACAACATAAATATAGTGTTAGGACAGGCCAGGATTCCAATGCTCTGTTTGTTCATTTGAGGGATAATAAACATTGCATTGACTGGGATAATGCCTCCTCAATATTACCTTGTAATTCAATTGACAGTAGGAACATTATAGAATCTAGTTTCATGAAACATACCGAATCCGTCAACATGTATTTAAGCAATGGTATGTACAAATTGGATAATTTCGTAATTAAGAAGATTTGTAACCAGGTGAGAAGGTTGGGGCAGCTTACCCTCTCACCTGACTACCTACCACTGCGGTGCTTTTGTGAGGATTAGTAGTCATTACCTTTACCGGACCACTGTGGACTTGATCTCACCCTCCTCTATATATATATATATATATAACATGTTCTGTACTTCTTCTTAGTTTGTACTCACCCCTGAAGATGTGAATTACACGAAAGCGCTTGGGAACTTCGTGTTTTCTTTTTCCTTGTGGTTAACAGCATATATATATATATATATATATATATATATATATATATATATATATATATATATATATATATATATATATATATATATATATATATATATATATATATATATATATCTTGATAAAATCACACGGGAAAGTGGAAACAACGGAGTACCTTAGCTTTCGTTACTTAGTGATGAAAGCACGTATTGTGAGCTTACGAAAGATCCCCTGGAAAATATTAATAAGTTATCTAATTCCAAAATGAAAAAGAACCCCGATGTCATTAAACAGCTCTCTCAAATCAATCCCACTTTACCTTATATGTATGGATTGATCAAAACACACAAGCTTAATAATCCATTACGTCCTATCGTGAGTTCTGTGGGTTCTGTTACTTACAAATTATCCAAGTGGCTGGTAAAGATGATATCCCCTCTTACAGGCCAAATATCTAATTCACATATACACAATAGCAGTGATTTAATTGATAAACTCAAGAAACACAACGAACCTTGCGAATTAATAAGTTTTGATGTAAATTCACTGTTCACTAGAGTACCTGTGAAAGACTTACTTTCATTTCTCAAAGATAAATTACAACTGTTAGATTTAACTATTGAACATGATACTTTCCTGAAATTGATAGAGTTATGCGTAACTGACAATGTGTTTAGAGCAAATGGGAAGTTCTACAAGCAAATATTTGGCATGAGCATGGGTAATTGTCTTTCTGCTCCTCGAGCCTGTATTTATATGGAGTTTTTTGAGTCTAGATTACTACCCAATATAGTGGACTTTATTCCTCCATGGTATAGATATGTAGATGATGTTCTTTGTCTTTGGCCTAGAAACAGTGACCCATTGGAATTTTTAGACAAGCTTAATGATATTGTCCCAAGTATCACATTCAAAATTGAAAGAGAAATAAATGGATCCCTTCCATTCCTTGATATGCTTATCATGAGAAATGGCCAAAAAAATAAATTTAAGGTATATAGAAAGCCCACACAGGTAGACAGTTTCATTCACTTTTTATCGAATCACCTTGAGTCTACCAATATGTCAGTTTTTTCTGCTATGTTCTTAAGATGTCTGCGTATTTGTGACTGAATTTATTGACGATGAATTGAAACACATTCGTTCCATTGCACAGAAACTCGGGTACCCTTCTGTGTTTGTTGATCGTTGTTTTAAAAGGGCTAAAAAGTCCTTTCATTCCTCTCAAACCAGACAAGTTCCTACACTTAAGAATATTTTGACTCTGCCCTCTCGTAATGAATTTGTCCCGTTAGTTCGGTCCCTCAAGCTTCTAAATATTAATGTTGTTTTCAAGTATGACTCTACCATTACCAATATGTTAATAAGGAATAGCCCAAGTTTGAATGTAAATGGAAGTGTTTATTGTATTCCATGTAGCAAATGTAATTGTAATTATGTAGGACAAACAGGAAAAACACTGCAGCTCAGAATCAAACAACATAAGTATAATATCAGAACAGCATCTGAAAGCAGTGCCTTGTTCGTTCATGTTAGGAATAATAATCACCCCATTGCTTGGGAAAAAAGCTTAGAAGTATTTAAATCATCTTGTGTCACAGAAAGACTTCTGGTTGAAGCTAGTTTGATTAAGGAATTAAAATCAATAAACGTTAGTGATGGTCAGTTCAAAACTGATAATATGTTGCATAAATTTATTTGTCAGTGGCCCAAGGTTAAAAATGCTTTGAAAACCTTTGATCTAGATGTATGATAGTTATTTTGTGGGTCCCTTATTTTTGACCTGACCTGACTAGTCACGTCACCCCCCTTCTCTTAAGCTCCTCTACATGTGTTGGTGTGGGAATTAGTGGATGACATCATTATAACCTGACCTCATGTTTTTAAGGTCACCTTGTATATTTAAGCCTCTCTCTGTCCATGTAGGCCAGTTGCCTCTGAAGATGTCTTGAATAAAGACGAAAGCTAAGGTACTCCGTTGTTCCCGTGTGATTTTATCAAGATTTATCTTATCCACGTTTTCAATGTGGATTTACATGATATATATATATATATATATATTATATATATATATTATATATATATATATATATATATATATAATATATATATATCCACAATGAAAACGTGGATAAGATAAATCTTGATAAAATCACACGGGAAAAGGGAAACAACGGAGCACCTTAGCTTTCGTCTTTATTCAAGACATCTTCAGAGGCAACTGGATTACATGGATAGAGAGAGGCTTAAATATACAGGGTGACCTTATTAAACATGAGGTCAGGTCATAATGATGTCAGTTACGCATGTGTTTAGAGCAAATGGGAAGTTTTACAAGCCTGTATTTATATGAAGTTTTTTGAGTCTAGATTACTACCCAATATAGTGGACTTTATTCCCCCATGGTATAGATATGTAGATGATGTTCTTTGTCTTTGGCCTAGAAACAGTGACCCATTGGAATTTTTAGACAAGTTTAATGATATTGTCCCAAGTATCACATTCAAAATTGAAAGAGAAATAAATGGATCCCTTCCATTCCGTGATATGCTTATCATGAGAAATGGCCAAAACTACAAATTTAAGGCATACGGAAAGCCCACACAGGTAGACAGTTTCATACACTTTTTATCGAATCACCTGGAGTCTACCAAAATGTCAGTTTTTTCTGCTAATATTCTCCATTGAATTCAAATTTACAATCCTTAATACATAGTTTGATGAGTTCGATGAAGTCGTCTTTCGAGACGGGCAATGAAATATTATTCAATGGAGAATATTATACTCAAAAATTTGGTATGGCAATGGGTAATCCACTCTCACCTGTATTAAGCAACCTATATATGGAATTCTTTGAAAAGAAACTATTAAGTAACATTTTACCACCTTCAGCAGTCTGGTTTAGATATGTTGATGATGTATTATGTCTCTGGCCATGTAATGAGGACCTAAAAGCTTTCCTGCCACAACTTAACAACTTAGCCCCCTCGAGCAAATTCACTGTGGAATTAGAGCAAGACTGTAAATTGCCATTCCTAGACTGTCTGATACACAGAATAGGTAACACCTTTAAGTTCAGTATTTATAGAAAACCAACTAATGTGTGTTCATACATTCATTATTATTCTGCCCACCATAATAAAGTCAAACAGTCAGTATTTTCAACAATGTTTTTACGTGCCTTGAGAATTTGCAGTCCGGAATTCATCGATGAGGAATACAAATATATATATAATATTGGCTCAAACCTTAAATACCCTAGATCTTTCATAGACAAATGCTTAAACATTACTAAGAAAACTTTTTATAGAACTGATCCCAAGCCCACCCATGACCATAAGAATATCTTAATATTACCATTTCACAAAAATTTCTCACACATTCCTTCACAACTAAAAACCTGGAACGTCAATGTGGCATTTAAAAACTCATGCACTGTTAAACAAATGTTAATCAAGAACTCCCCCAACAACAGAATTGGTTGCATTTATAAAGTTCCTTGCAAGGAATGTAATATGTTTTACTTAGGCCAGACAGGTAAAGATCTTGCAACTAGAATTAAACAAAACAAATACAGTGTTAGGACAGGCCAGGAATCCAATGCTCTGTTTGTTCATTTGAGGGATAACAAGCATTGCATTGACTGGGATAATGCCTCCTCAATATTACCATGTAATTCAATTGATAGTAGGAACATCATAGAATCTAGTCTTATTAAACAAACCGAAGCATTCAACATGAATTTGAGTAACGGCATGTACAAGCTGGACAATTTTGTAATTAAGTAGATTTGTAACCAGGTGAGAAGGTCGGGTCACCTGACCATCTGACCTGACCACCAACCGTTGTGTGCTATTTAAAGATTAGTAGGGTATTACCTAATACCTGACCATTGTGGACCTGGTCTCAACCTCCTCTGTATATATACACCTTGGTTTGTATTTCTCTTTAGTCTGTACTCACCCCTGAAGATGTGAATTACACGAAAGCGTTTGGGAACTTCGTGTTTTCTTCTTTCCTTGTGGTTATCAGCATATACCTAGATCACGCGCACCTACAGTGATTTACTTGCATAAATTGATTCCACGCGCCACTTCTTCATCCTCTCCACAAGCTGTCCTGGACTGTCTCCTTTCGTTACTGAATACTCCTCTTCGATGATCAAGGCCCACAAATTGAAAATACGTTTGAAATTTCTCCAGACATGCCTCAGTGAAAAAGTTATGCCTAGATCAATCCTCCCACAACTTGTCCTGAAGATGTCTGACCGCCCCTTTGATGAGTTCCAAGAAATCATCCTTAAGAAACATTTTGAAATAAAGAAAATTGAAGTGGATGAAGCCTTCCGTATTGTAAGACAAAAAAGCGTGCTTTTAATATGACCATACCGAGTTATTGGAAAAAGTTCAAGTTGGATTATTGTTTTGATAACCTGAGACGTGAGCGTTCTGATCTTCCAGCTAAGATAGACTACAAATTGGCACTCCTTATTAGAAATAGTGACTGGACTAAGGATGCCAATCACAACTGTGTAGTGAATCTCTCCTCTAAACAACTAGACAATGATACCTTGTGTGCCCTTGGCTATGGTTTAAGTTTTGATGGTTCTAACAAGGGAGTCGACAGTGTTGACATAGCCAGAGCATTTTGCAATTTGGAGAAATTCAGTAATTTGACAAGTGAAGAAGTGTAAAGGTGTTGTGTATGCATCTATGTCCAAGCCTTGCATTCCAAACTGTCCAGAAAGATTCACCAAAGCAATCCAAGCCCTTAAGAAAAATAAGGATCTACATGTCACTAAAGCAGATAAAGCCAACACAGTAGTGATTTTAAACAAAGATGACTATATCTCTAAAATGAATGACCTTTTATGTCAACACCCAGTTCAACAAAAAACTGAAGTCCCTATTGAGAGGCAAAGCTACTCTCATTAAATATCTTACTTCAGCGTCCCCTCCACTGCCATACATGTACGGTGTAATCAAGACCCACAAGCCCAATAACCCAGCAAGACCCATCATTAGCTCAGTTGGGTCAAACCCTTATAAACTATCTAAATGGTTAGTTTCTTTACTAAATCCCCTAGTTGGCAACATTTCTAACTCTAATATCAAGAATAATATGGATTTGGTTGATAAACTCAATAACTTACACATTAATTATGATTTTAAACTGGTCAGTTTTGATGTAACATCACTCTTTACAAAGGTCCCAGTTGATGATTTACTAGAGTACCTCATAGATTCCCTGGACAATATTTCATTGCCTCTCTCGAAAGACGACCTCATCGAACTCGTCAAACTGTATTAAGGATTGTAAATTTGAATTCAATGGAGAACATTATGCTCAAACATTTGGTAGGGCAATGGGTAATCCGCTCTCACCTATATTAAGCAACCTATATATATGGAATTCTTTGAAAAGAAACTATTAAGTAATATTTTACCACCTTCAGCAGTCTGGTTTAGATATGTTGATGATGTATTATGTCACTGGCCATGTAATGAGGACCTAAAAGCTTTCCTGCCACAACTTAACAACTTAGCCCCCTCGATCAAATTCACTATGGAATTGGAACAAGACTGTAAATTGCCATTCCTAGACTGTCTGATACATAGAATAGGTAACACCTTTAAGTTCAGTATTTATAGAAAACCAACTAATGTGTGTTCATACATTCATTATTATTCTACCCACCATAATAGAGTCAAACAGTCAGTATTTTCAACAATGTTTTTACGTGCCTTGAGAATTTGCAGTCCGGAATTCATCGATGAGGAATACAAATATATCTATAATATTGGCTCAAACCTTAAATACCCTAGATCTTTCATAGACAAATGCCTAAACATTACTAAGAAAACTTTTTATAGAACTGATCCCAAGCCCACCCATGACCATAAGAATATCTTAATATTACCATTTCACAAAAATTTCTCACACATTCCTTCACAGCTAAAAACCTGGAACGTCAATGTGGCATTTAAAAACTCATGCACTGTTAAACAAATGTTAATCAAGAACTCCCCCAACAACAGAATTGGTTGCATTTATAAAGTTCCTTGCAAGGAATGTAATATGTTTTACTTAGGCCAGACAGGTAAAGATCTTGCAACTAGAATTAAACAACACAAATACAGTGTTAGGACAGGCCAGGAATCCAATGCTCTGTTTGTTCATTTGAGGGATAACAAGCATTGCATTGACTGGGATAATGCCTCCTCAATATTACCATGTAATTCAATTGATAGTAGGAACATCATAGAATCTAGTCTTATTAAACATACCGAAGCATTCAACATGAATTTGAGTAACAGCATGTACAAGCTGGACAATTTTGTAATTAAGAAGATTTGTGATCAGGTGAGAAGGCCGGGTCACCTGACCATCTGACCTGACCACCAACCATTGTGTGCTATTTAAAGATTAGTTGGGTCATTACCTAATACCTGACCATTGTGGACCTGGTCTCACCCTCCTCTGTATATATACACCTTGATTTGTATTACTCTCTCTAGTCTGTACTCACCCCTGAAGATGTGAATTACACGAAAGCGCTTGGGAACTTCGTGTTTTCTTCTTTCCTTGTGGTTATCAGCATATATATATATATATATACAGTATATATACATATTACACACACACAGGTTGTACCTCTCTAGTCCGGCAACCTCGGGACCTGACCGGTGCCGGACCATGGAAATTTACCCTTTTCCTGGATAGATAGTGACTTGTGCTTATGCTTGGAAGCACTAGCACCACTTTCTCTGCATCATGGTCTCTTTTAAGACATATTGAAGAGTTAAATGTCGTATAGTAGCTTCTCAAAGTTCGCGAGTTTTTAATTCAACAGATTTTATTGCAACACAAAAAAAAATAAATAAATAAAAACTTTGACGGCGGAAACTTGAATTTCGACAGATTTGAACGGCCCGCCGACGTGCATAATCATGTAAACAGCGTCATTTCTCTTATGTACAAAAGATTCATTATTGTTTATTACTTAATGTCTTTTATTGAATTAATGTTTATGTGTGCAAAATGAGCAATACAATTCATTAATAATACGTAGAATATTAAAACACACGAGGAAATGACAGCATTGTTTTCGTTGATTACAAAACCAGTGACTGGCTGGTTCTACATATAAAACTGAAGAAAATAAGACCTTGGTTGTAGCTGTAGTAAAATTAATATGGTTGTTTTAAGTAATGTTATTTAATGTTAATAAATGGAACAATAGAAGTAGCTAACGATAATGGGAAAGAAACAAGAGAGATCGCGTATGTAAGTGCGCACACGTGAAAACATATCGTCATTACTTTACATAAGAATATGAAAGCAACACTTATTTACTGTTCGTATATATTTTAATTAATGTTTCTGAATTTGTTTTTATTGAATTAATGTTTGTGTGCAAAATTAACAATACAATTTATTAATAATACGTGAAATATAAAACACACGAGAAGACGAGACAGCTGCCGGCATTGTTTATGTTAAAGCTTACAAAACCAGTGACTAATTGGTTCTACATATAAAACTGAAGAAAATAAGACCCTGATTGTAGCTGCAGTAAAATTAATGTAAAAAAATAATATGGTTGTTTGAAGTACCTGTAATGTTATTTAATGTTAATAAATGGAACAATATAAGTAGCTAACCATTAATGGTAAAAAAAAAGTGAGACTGCGCGTATGTAAGTGCGCACATGTGAAAACATATCGTCATTACTCTACATAAGAATATGAAAGCAACACTTATTTACTGTTCATATATATTGAAGGGTTAAATGTTGTACTTTGTAAAGACAAGCACGCAGAGAGAGAGATCGAGAGAGAGAGAGAGGCTGAACTGCCGGATGTAAACAAACCTTAATTTCCCGCGGCTTTGTTGTTTCTTTTTTTACGGGGATTAGCCCACCCGGGCATAGGTCACTGACCCACATTGGGGCCAGAGGGGCAAAAATTTAATACTCCTGTAATAATAATAATTCAGATAAAAAAAAAAAAAAATTGCCTATCTACCTATAAGACAAACTAAAATCGTTCCAGACCACAGGAGTTTCCGGACCACAGAATGCCGGACTAGAGAGGTACAATATCTATCTATCTATATATATATTATACACACACAGTATAAAATTTTCTTTGTGCCAATTATACAGATGCAAGTAATGAATACCATGATATATGTGGCCATCTCTCTCCCTCCTCTCATGTTCGTTCACGAAACTTTTCCGGCTTCCGCCCTGGGTCTTTATGATTACTCTCAGCATGAAGAACAGTTAAGTTTTTCTCTTCATAACCCTTATTTTCTTCATGTCCTCAGTAGCGGGTTCGGCCTTTCCACACGAACGTTAAAGAGGCTGTTGAAAGCCCTAAAACTAAAATCCCAGCTGAGAAAGCAAGCCACTAATAATGCTTCAACTGGTAGTACTTATTTATTGCTACATTCTTCCCCTCTTTCTCCTGCTTTGTTTGATGAACAAGCATTAGTTAAGTATATATCAGCTGTTGAGCAAGTTATTAATATTACTGTTCCCAGGAGTTCTAAGACCTTAAGGAAATTTAAAAGAGGAAGGTCTAACAGGGGAACAGAAGCAGCTGCTAGGTTCAGTTATCAACCTAGAGGAAACAATTAAAGACGTAGTAAGGGCGGCCGTTTGTTGAGAAGTGGAAGGAGACCTTATTCCACCACAATAGTGACCACAACCTACCTGTGAAGCCAAACAGCTGGGTCGTCTAGGTGGTGGGGAAAACAGGTGGACTTCTACCATATGGGCTTACAAGACAATCAAAGGAGGCCTCACATGGACTTGGTTGAGGCACCCTCCCCTAGTGTTACCAACAAGGGGTCAGAAACCAACCCCCTTACTCAAAGAATTTGTAATTCAACTGTTAAACAGAGGTGTGATAGAACTGTTACAGTCAGAGAAGTGTTTCATGTTTCGCCTGTTCCCAGTCCCCAAAAAGGCAGCGACAAATTGAGGTGGATTTTAGATCTTTCCATCCTGAACAAGTTTATTACAAAAAGAAGTTTCAAGATGCTCACTTACGATCACCCGAGGCATCTACTTCCGCCCAATGCTTGGATCTCAAAGATGCCTATTATCATGTGCCTGTTGCTCCCAGTTACAGAAAGTTTCTAGTGTTCGCAGTGGGGGATGGAAGTTATAAATTCAATGATGACATTCGGCCTGACAATTGTGCCATGACAATTGTGCCAAAAGTGTTTACAAAACTGGCGAACATCCCCAGAGGGAACCTTGCGACGGTGGGCATAAGAACTTTTGCTTATCTAGACAATAGGCTGATAGCGGGAAACTCTTTCGAAGACTGTCAAAGGGCGACCCAAAGTACACTAGTACCATTTCAAAACCTAGGATTAAAGATAAACCAGGTCAAATCAAACCTCTTACCATGTCAGAAATTGGATTGGTTAGGTCTCCAGTGGGACACCAATAAGCAATCAGTCAGTCTACCAGAAGCACAGGTAACAGATGTGATAAACCAAGCAGAAGCCTTTTGTGTAAAGCAAGAGGTTTCTTGGCATGATTGGGAAAAACTACTGGGTCTGTTGAATTTTGCCACCATAGTAGTTCCTTTGGGCAAGTTAAGGAAGAAGCAACTAACTCATCTGGGGTCGAAGTTGCTTCACAGAAACAAAAATATTGCTTCTTCTCTCCCTATTCAGGTAAAGATTCATTTGTCATGGTGGACAAATTTGGACAATCTAATCGGTTCATCTCCCTGGGTTTCCCCTCAAACAGACTTGGTCGTCTGTACGGACGCGTTAGAGATAGGATGGGGATACCATTCCTTAAAAGGAGAGATCCATCAAGGGAAGTGAAGCAACTCCCTTTGGGACAGACACAAACATACCGGGAGTACAAAACAATTGGGTAGATGAGTTGTCCCGTCTCAGGCCAGTATCGACGGAAACAGAATGGTCCCTAAAGGTATCAGAGTTCAAGAGTCTAGCGAGGAAGTTTGGGACTCCAAAAATAGATCTCTCTGCCTCACAAAAAATCACAAGATGCCAACTTATGCATCTCTGGAACGATCGAATCTTTTGGGAAATGCTCTACTCATAGATTGGAACCGTTAGAATTCAATCTATCTGTTCCCACCTGTGAAACTGTTGCCCAAAGTGGTTCACAAACTTAATTGCACCATATTGGATCCTACAACCTTGGTGTCTGGATCTGTTGGACTGGTGCCCACATCCACTACAACAAGGATGTCTAGACCAGGTACTGCACCCTCAGTTGAAAATATCTTTTTTTTTTTGGCACTTCACACTTGGAGTTTCTCAAAAGATGTTTAAATAGATTGTTGGGTAATTCCAATATAGTTACCAAGTGATAGCAGGTCATTGACCCCAAACTTCTATGCAATATGAGAAAGTTTGGAAACCTTTTCAATAATTTACCAGGTTAACGACTCCAATCACATTGTCGGAAATACTGGTGTTAGAAATTTTAGATTTTCTGTTCTGAGTTAAAGGCCTTCAAGGATCGACAATTGCATCTTGTAAAGCAGCACTGGTTGACCCTATGGCGTGGGGTTTTAATATTACTTTGAACCCCAGAATTTATCAAATGCTCAGATCGTCCTTTTTCATTCAGAGACCCACTCAGCCTAAGAGAGTCCCACCTTGGTCTCTAGATAAAGTTACTAAATTTCTTATGGGGCTTAATTACAATATAAATCTGAACAAGGACAGATTGCTCCAGAAGGCAGCCTTCCTTCTAGCAATAGCAACAGGTATGAAAATCAGTGAACTGATTTCAATTTCCAATAATCCATCATTATTGGTATTTTCTGAGGAAGATGTCACTCTCTTTCCTATGGAGATCCTAAGAAAAAATGAAAGGGAGGATTCTCAAGCTCAACCTATCGGGATAAAACTGCTAATGGATGAGACAAGGGTTCCTCATATATTGTGCCCAGTTAAGATTCTTCAAGAATGGTTACCCAGATTCCCCAGTCGAGGCCCCTATGTATTCTCATCACAGGATGGCAAGAAATTTTTCCTAGTCAAATGACAAAATAATTTATCTCAGTGAGTCAAGCAGACCCTGGCAAGAAATTTTTGGCACATGACACCAGGAAATGTGCAGGGTCTGTGGCCTTTCTGCAGCATATGAGCCTCAGTCAGATCAAAGAAGTGGGATTTTGGAGATCTTCAAAAACTTTTCAAGACAGCTGTTTTCATCTATCTCTGAAAGATGCTTCACATGTGGTGGTACTGGGGTCCCCTCCCCCACCTAGTCCATCTCCACAACCAGGACCTTCTTCTTCCTCATCAGAATGAAGCGAGTATCCTCATTGAGATATGTAAATTAACATTTTACCTTCCGGTAAATGTTCCTAATATTGGAAATACAGTATTCCAAACGCTTTATAATCATACTCTGGACCTAAGCTAGCAGAGCCTTGTATGCAACGTCACCTCCCTCTCCACCTCCTGCTTGGGTATTCAAAGCTAAGCGTCGCATTCTGGATTGAACAAAAAGCAAGTTTTTTTTCTAAAAACCAGTTTTTGTGATGTAGTCCAGAATGCAACGCCGATAACCCACCCATTTCCACCCCTCAAGAGTTGACATTTGTTTACTGCTCGCTCTAAGGCAAGAGATGACAGTAGCCGTGCTTGAGGGTGAGGGAGGGGGTTTTGAAAACTGCAATTAAATGCCAGGTAGCGACGTGTCCTCCTAATATTACGAATTAAGTAATTATTAGATGTTTTAATTGCCTGTATGTTGGCCTGGCGAGTTAATGCTAGGCATTTACATACCTAGGTATAAGCTAGGTGTTGCATTCTGGACTATATCACAAAAACTGGTTTTTAGAAGAAATAAAAAGCCTTTTTTTTACTTTACTTTCATTTCTTGTGCAAATCGGCAGTTTTTGCAAAAAAAAATTATTATTTTTTTTAATTTTAACAAACTGATAATTCACAAAAAAATTGAGATCAGATTTGAGAAAAAAAACAACTCCCCCTAACCTAACCTACGATATATACAACCTAGGCCATTTTTGTTTTTAGGTTACCTGTTACTGTGGTGGAGGACTAAACTGTATGGTAAATGGAGATGTTTTATCCTTTGAGTGCCTCAAAAGTTGAGGGTCATGTTGGCTAATGATACAGTGTGAATACCCTGGTTCCCAGCTGCACATTACTTGAACATAATCTCTAGGCAACGGCTCTTTGATGTAGCAAAGTGACGAGTTACTTTTTCATTAAAATCCTTTGTTTCTGTGGTCATTTTATTTTCAATGGATATCATTGCTAAAGCAGATAATGTCATTTACTGTTGTATTCCTCAAGAAAGTTTTGAATCTTTTCGAGGTTGAAAAGCACCTTTCTGCCTCAGCCAATGTCGACGGTGTTATCGTTACCTTGATAATCTTCGGTTTCTGTTGACTGGCAATGCTCTAACCCCCACCAGGGAGGCGGCACCGGCTCTGCCTACCGGACGGGAGGAGGCGAGCGCCGTGTAAACAATGACATTTCTAGCCACACCCTGCAAAATAGTGTACTTAGCAAATGATGCAGCTGCTGAGAATTGGGGGGGGGAGGGTTACTACTAAGAGCAGAGACATTACCGAGAACAAATTCTGGCTTGAATGTCATGTACACTAATACTGACACGTTTCTCGATAAGAGAGAGGAGTTTGAAACACTACTAAGAGTAAACCAACCAGATATTGTAGGTATTGTAGAACTGTTGTACAAGAACAGGAGAATCGACTCAGATGAATGTGAGTTCAGTATTGCTGGATATGACTCATTTACAAACCTTTCTCAAGAAACTTGCAAAAGGGGTGTGGTTATCTATGCTAGGCAAGACCTTAGAGCCAGCCAGGCGAGGGTACAGGGAGAGGATGTTTTTAAAGAGTCCAAGTGATGTAATATTAAATTAAAGGGAGGGAACTTACTTATCGTCGGATGTATCTACAGATCCCCAAACTGTGGCCCACTAAATCAAAGGAACTTAAGAACCTTAATAAACAATGCGGCAATGCTCAACCCTAGCCACCTCCTTATCATGGGGGACTTTAACTATGGCGACATCGAATGGAGAAATGAGTCCACCCCGAATGACTTGAATAACCCTGCTACTCTTTTTGTAGAAACCCTGAGATAATTTTGTTCCAACATGCTAGACCCAACACATTACAGAGGGGAGCAAACACCCAAGCCACTTGACCTCATCATAACAAACGAGGAGGGTATGGTGGCCAAACTGAAACACCTTGCCCCAGTTGGCACCAGTCACCATATAGTGTTGTCATTCAGATTTAACTGTTACCTAGTTCAGGATAAGGCCAGGCCAAGGTGCAAATATTACAAGGGAAATTACAATGGGATGCGGGGTATCCACTGGCCTGACTCACTAAGGTACAAGAACGCAGACACTACACTGAATATCATAACTAGTAAAGTGACCCATTTGATCGATAAATATATACCCAAGACCAAACCCAGTGCTTCTAGGAATACGACGGGACCCCTACACATTAACCATGTGGCGGTCAACAAAATTAAGAAAACCCAGAAATTCAAGACGTGGGTTGGGTCAAACGATGAGCAAGACAGTAGGATGTATGCAAGAGCCAGAAACCAAGCAAAGATAGAGTGTAGGAGGGCTGAAAAGGAGTTCCAGAGGCTGGTTGCAAGCGAGGTCAAGTTAAACCCAAAGGCGTTTTACCGCTATGCAAAGTCGAAATTGAAAACGAGAGTAGGAGTATCAGACCTGAGGCTTAAAGATGGGAGTTATGCAGATTCTGACCAGGATAAAGCTGAGGCATTGAACAGCACATTGTGTTCACAGAGGAGGGTATTAGAAATAAACTGTCCAGGCTAAAGGTCCATAAGAGTCCCGGCCCTGACATGGTACATTCTAGTGCTAAGAGAGTTGTGCAACGAGCTTGCAAAGCCCCTGAAGATCCTGTTTTGTAAATGCCTGGATGAACAAATGGTCCCCAGTGAACGGAAAGTGGCTTATGAGAGTCCTATTTAGGGCGATCGTCACTCCACGAACTATAGACCAGTGAGCCTGACCCGCATTATATGCAAAGTACTTGAGTATTATCAGAGATGCCGCAATGGAACATCTACTACGAAACAACCTTGTAAAGGATTGACAACACGGTTTTATGCCAGGGCGCTCCTGCTTAAGACAATTGCTCAAGGTATTGGATATTTGGACCCATATTCTGGAATGGGGTGGTAATATTGACAATATTTACCTGGATTTTGCCAAGGCTTTCGACAGTGTACCCCATGAAAGGCTGAAATTCAAACTGGAAGGGTACAGAATTCGGGGAAATGTCCTAGCGTGGATAGAAGACTTTCTACATGACCGCAAGCAGTGTGGTGATTAATGGCACGAAATCGTCATCCGTACCTGTCACAAGTGGGGTACCACAGGACAGTGTATTGGGCCCACTGTTAGTTTGTTTCATAAATTACACGCCTGACGTTGTACACTCCTCCATACAAACATTTGCCGATGACGCCAAGTTATTTCAGGAAATTAAGAACCAAGCGGACTGTGAAGAGCTGCAGAAGGACCTCTGTAGGCTCCAGGAATGGTCGAAGAAATGGCTGCAGAGATTCAATGTCACGAAGTGTAAGAGGATGCACCTGGGGCATACCAACGGTAAGGAGGCGTATCATTGTCCCAACGGTATAAAGAAACTGCACTAGTTGAGACTGAATGTGAGAAGGACCTAGGTGTGTATGTTGATAATGAGCTGAAGTTCTCGGCCATTGCGAGAAGCAGGTAAACCAGGCAAATAAATTATTGGGTCTTATAAGAAGGTCGTTCAGATATCGAGACGGTCCGTCCCTCGTAACGATCTTCAGGAGTGAAGTGCTTCCCCATCTGGTCCCCGAGATATGCTAGGGACTGTCAGTTAGTTGAAAATGTTCAAAGGAGGGCCACCAGACTGGTGCCTGCACTTCGGCACCTCAGTTACCCTGAGAGATTGGAGCGCCTGAACTTGCCTAGCTTATATTACAGACAGGCAAGGGGTGACCTAGTTGAGGTGTATAAGCATCTCAGGGGGCACTACTCGGTCGAGTGTCCTTACTTGGAGCTGGCGGACGCTTGCCCCACAAGGGGTCACAGCTCAAGATTGAAGAAGCCACAAGTCCAGAAAACTGTAAGGGCAAACTTTTTCGGAGTGAGCGTTGTAAACTCTTGGAACAATCTACCAGAAAGTGTTGTGACGGCACCGAGTATGAGCTCTTTCAAGACAAGACTTGACCAACACTGGAGCAGGTTCAGGTGCATTGAGGAGCCGGTGCATGCCCGGTATTTGCCAACAGTGCATGACAGAGACGCAACCGATCGCCCAAGCGGCTAGCAAGTCAATCAGTGGCAAAGAGGATAAAAGTAAGTAAAAAGTTTATGATTTACATAAATCTTCTCTTGTATAGAGTACACAAAGTTCAGTTCTCAGTTTGTCTTTTTCAACCATGGGATGAGCTTCAACTGCTTCTTCAGGTTCCTTACTGGGAAAATTACAAGCATACTTTGGAAAGTTGTTTCCCAAAATTAGCCAACTTGCTTCCAAATGATTAACAAAAGTAAATCTTTCTGTACATTGTTTCATGATTGAGACTTTACAGTAGCTGATTTATGTCCTGGGTATTATGTTCTTTATGGCTCTGAAGCCACATTCATCCCTTATTTTCTGTATCATTGAGTTGAACACATTTAAGGAGACTTTAGCCTTTATTGCATCAATGTTTCTACACTAAAGCTGAGAGAATAAGTTATCTTTGCGAGGCATTACGTTGGAAAAAAAAATTGAGCCAAAATTTAAATTCTGCTGCATATCCAGTATCTCTTGCTGAACTTGCTGTGTTTAGGTTTGTGAACTGCACTTTAAATCCTTTGATTATTATCAACGACCACCAAGTTATTTCGATGAACACACTGGATGAACTATAACATACAAATTGGATCGACTTCGACTGAATCCTGGTGTAGTTCCACCAGTGCTTCCCAATTGGATAATAATAATATATAATTTATGCAAAAGAAATAATGATAACGTTAGAGTAAAAAAAAATAAGAATATGCATAAGCTTTTAACCTTGACCTAATTCAAATACTATATCTTTATATTTCACTTTGTTCTTTAATACAATTGTCAATTACTATTTGATTTTGAATGTATGTGTGAATTGGTTGTCAAATTTTGTACGAGTTATTATTTTTTGAGGTCTTGTTTGCATTGGTGATAATCTGAATATGTACTTGAAATTTTTTTGGATAATAAATGGTGTGATTGATGATGAAAGGCAGTTTTCATCACTTGTCAATTGTTTTTATTCTAGCCTATTATACATTCAGGTATTAAATTTCGCTGTCATTGCCTTTATATATTATTGATGGAAATTAATTCGTCATTAATAATTGTATATCTACATAATTAGACTGCGTTTATTCATTACAATGCACGGGTACCATACACCGACACGAATAGCTGTGGTATCCGTGTGATGTCATACAATCCCTGAACCAGCCTGGTGTTCTAGGTGGCATATTCACCAACTCATTTGTAAAGTTTTATCACACTACATTATATCATCGAGTGTACAGCTCCTCCACGACTTGTGACGGGGTTAGGGACCCAAATCCAGGTCGGAAGTCGGAAATGCTTAAATAATACATAGAAAATCTAAAATGGGTGTCTCTTTCTTCTCAGCACCACAAAACTCTCACTTTTAAGCTTGCCAGCCATTTTGAAGTGAATTACAAACAAAAATTTTGTCTGTGCACTGACGTTGGGACTCGGAAATACGTAATTTGACAAAATTTTTGTACGACCGAGGCAGGTCGTAAGTGCGGGTGGTCGCAAGTCGGGGAGGAGCTGTAAAGTGTTATACTGTATACAGAAAATGTGTATCCCTTCCTCTTGGGTGATACAATTAAGATAACTAGCATTAATAGTGTATTCTCTATATGAAGCTCTTATACACATTGAGTGTGTCTTACCACTGTCATCAGCCCACTCGCCCATCGGTCGATCCCAGACCAGCAAAATAGCAAAATCTTGTCGCCCTTATGATATTTTGATCGCTTCGGGCGACCGGGCGTATGTGAATTTCTACCCCTGCATAAGTGAAGAAATGTGGCGTGAAGAACAGCTTTTGGACATTAATAACTCCCATGTTCACATCAGCTCAGTTCTCATGTATTCTTACCTGGCAGACTTTCTTTTTTTGTCAGTGCATTTACAGAGTATATCGGTACTAGATGGAGATACGAGTAAATTTAGAAGTAATAATATTGTCTGGACTTTGTTTTGATAATGCCTGATGCTAGGTAAACATGACAACATAGTGCTGTTATTGTTTTGATGATTCACTAATGAACCAATGGGATATATTATTGTTTATATTAATTAATGGGTCAAATTTTAATATAACTACCATAAGTATCTGTATGTTTATATTCTAGATATGATATATTGGGTAAATGTGATATATTGGGTAAATGTTAAGTTTTGGTCATACCTGTACTAAGACATACAGACTGTTTCTTTCTGATGGTTTGTGATGGGTTATGAACGATTTAGACCTTCACTTCTATCGGCAATCACTAGTTTTGAGTTAATACACCCCCCCCCCACCAGTGTATGTTAAGTTAATCTTATAACTTACCATAACCTAACCTAAACTATGACTTGTATTTTCTTACGGGATCGAAAATATTTTTGCGAAATCCCCTAAAAATAATGTCTTATTGTTTAAAGTACTTAATCCGATAGTTAGAATTTTAAGGTTCCCCAGATGACCAAAACCAAAATAATACCAATATTGTTTGGAATATTTATACTATGAAATTAGTTGTATGGGGCAACTAATATCCATTGGATTAGTTTATGTACTTAGTAATATTTATATATTCAATATAGCATTACTTTGTTGTACAGTAAAGCACAATTAATTATACAATAATATTTATTTACAGAGCCGATCAGCCGAGAAGGCTGGACAACTACTTCCAGGGTTCATCAAGGCAGATGAAAGAAATTTACCAAAAGTAAACGTCATTATGATAGTAGAGTATTATCAACTCTGCCATCCAGCTATGAAGCACGTTAAATTACATCTGTCATCTGATCATCCCCTGGCCATGGTCGTCCCTAGTCCTTCCACAACATTAAATATAGACAGGAGTGACAAAAACTTACATTTTCCAGACATGAAATAGAGAACAGTGAAGAAAGCTTCCCTGTTGGAGTTATCGGTCTTTTGCATCATTGTGTCAGCCAGAAAGTAAATACACACAATGATACTCGAGCAGTAATTTATTTTAACCTAAAAATAATGTATGGCTGTGTATATCAACATTGTATATGGCCACAAGTCCTGTATCTCTGCTGGTAACAACACACACACACCACAGCTGGCTGCCTCCAGCCTCCTGCTCGAGCCAACCTGTGACGTCACAGCCAATCACAGAGCTTTACACAGTCATGTCGACTTTTTAGCAACTTTAACCCTTATTTTTTACACTTTGGGCCCAATTTATTTTAAAATATCATCACCACAGTGAATTTAAGCGTTTTCTCCACCCACTGACCTGCCATCTTAAGAAAACATTCCAACTGACTACTCATCCATTCTCTACACCACCATAAGTGTAGGAAAATGAACCAGAGTACAGCAGTCCCATCAGCTGTATGTGGGAGTGAAGAGGTTGTATAGCAAGGCCAAGTTATTACCAGTACAACTTATTGCCTTCCATAGGAACACCAATAAATTTCTGTTTATGCAGTGTAGGTTAAGTGAAGATAATGAGCCATACAGTGAAATGAATGACCCAAACTACAGTATATTGTACTGTAAACGTGAGCAATAAGACCCACTACTGTACGTAACTATGCTTCCTTACCTTTTGCCGACCCTGTAGTTTGTTCGGCCCCGCTGCTCCCTGTAGTGGCATGCTGTCATGTGTAGCTAAAACCATCAGAGCCAACAACTGAAATTATGATAAAAATTTATACATTAATAATTAACATACAGTACTGTACTGTATACACTAAGAAACCATCAGTGCTACAAAAAATTTATACATATCGGGTAATCTCAAGAGTTACTGGAGTTTCTCGAGGAATCGGTTCGCCCCACCTCATCTGTATGTGGCCGACACACAAGCATGAACACGGTTAATATTGACAACTCACCTGCCAACGAGTTATTTGTTTTGGTGTATACCCTTTATTTTCTTACCCTAATTTCATCAGTGAGTACTGCCACTTTTACTTTTATCCTCTTCACCGCTGATCGGCTCATTGGCCGCTTGGTTGATCGGTTACGTCTCTGTCACGCACTGTTGGCACGTACTAGGCATGAACCGGTTCCTGAATGTACCTGAACCTGCTCCAGTGTTGGTCAAGTCTGGTCTTGAAAGAGCTCACACTCTTGTAGATTGTTCCAAGAGTTTACATTTACAACTCTCACTCCGAAAAAGTTTGCCCTCATAGTTCTCTGGACCTGTGGCTTCTTCAATCTTGATCTGTGACCCCTTGTGGGGCAGCCGTCCACCAGCTCCAGGTTCCGTTATATTCAGGAGCCAGTGCATAAAACTACCTAGCTTATACTGCAGGCGGGCGAGGGGCAACCTAATCGAAGTGCACAAACATCTGCCCCCCCCCCCAGACATTTATACACTTTGATTAAGTCACCCCTTGCCCGTCTGTAGTATAAGCTAGGTAGTTGCAGGTGCTCTAATCTCTCTGGGTAACTGAGGTTCCATAGAGCAAACACCAGTCTGGTGGTCCTTCTTTGGCCTCTAGCAATCTCTAGTACACCTCGGGGACTAGACGGGGAAGCACCTCACTCTTGACAAGTGACAGACATTTGCTACACTGAAAAATGTCTTGTTAAAAAAAATTTCTTTCTATACTCACTGTACTTAAGTCTGATGGCCAACCAGTTCATGTGTCAACAAACTCCCGGAGTTGGTCAGGATCCTTTACGAGGATGGATAATTTAACGTATGCCAAAGAACAACCAGAAAAGCCTCCAGGTCCGACCACGATTACCAATCATTGGAGCATAAGCCAGCCTGTCCACCTTCACTGATGCATTATGGGTCGTCTTACTCGTGTGGTTGGTGTGCCAGAAGTGCGTTTCTTTACATTACAAACGCTGGCGCTTAAATCAAGACTACTCTCATCACGAACCTTAATTGCTTTTAATCAACAGGGACAAGTCCTATATAATACCTGAGAAAGGGAATTTTTAGTGCATGCATTGTGGAAACAAAAGTTCCCCTTCAGAGGAGAAGGCATTCACCACCAGCCAGGGATGGCCTCAAGCATATCAAATTTGACCAACTAATGACAATTAAAAGAACGATGACAACACGACCTACAAAATGTTCTTTATTGAATGTTTAATTATTAAAAATTAGCATAGAAATCTGATAAAGTAAAATCTTTATTCAAAGAAATAATGAAAATAAATATATATTTTTTATTTACTGTTTGGATAAAATCAGCAGCATTAACCAATTCATGGAAATTAAACTTAAAATTTTAATTCTCCTGTTTTCTTAAGCTTCCAATTATCTGCAATCTTTTCAAGATCTAACTGATCAGTTACATCGTTTTCATAAGCTATGAGCATAAGATTATGGAACTGTTTTTCTGAGGTTCTGTTTCACAGGGAAGTTTTCAAAAGCTTAAGCCTGTTACAAGACCCTTCACTCTTACATACTAAAGGTGGTGCTGTCAAGAATAACCTGAAAACTTTTGCCACGAGGAATTAAATGATACTTTTTATGAGGATTCAGTGCACATTCTGCAGCTGAGCAAATGTTTTTCCTACATCAGGATGCTGCTCCATATATGTTAAACACTTGGGTTATTCTTCTGTTTATCTTCAAATCACATAGAAACACTTCCTTTTAGACAATTTCTACCTCATATACACATTCCTCAACCCTTGAAGCCTCTTGGAAATTTATTTCAGAAAAATCACACAAGTGAGGAACGCCTAAGAAATAAGATCAATAAATCTCTACCTGCCATTTCCTGTCCCACCGCGAGCTGTCTGGGGCCATGAGTTTAGCAGTGGTTAGGTTAGGTAGGTGAGTTAGGGGTCTAGATGTTTGGTTTTTATGCATTTTGTTCAGATCTCACCTCCATTTTTTTGGAAAATAGCCATGTTTGATCAAGGATGACTTGCATCTTTTTTTCAAAAGCTACGCATTTCCCATGGAAACTTAAGTCAGATCTGAACAAACCACATCATAAATCAACACATCATGTGAACAAAATTGAGGGTGTGCTAAAACAAATAATTATCAACACTTAATTCAACTCTGAAATAATTAGTGTCAGGTATTTCAGTTGGACAGGTTTCAACAGATTTTTCATGGCTTCAATAGAGCTTTCCGAGTCAGTCTACAACATTAGGAATAAGAACACCTGCAAAATATTTCAGATTTTCACATTTTGAAAACACAAAAATCATCATTACTAAAACAGCGTTCATTACCATACAATAACAAAAATTATACCGAGCACTAGAGTTGAAATTATAATCTTTTTTATACCGAGCACTAGAGTTGAAATTATAATCTTTTTTCTTTGGGGGGGGGGTTGGGGGGGGTTGTTGTTTCCCTTAACGGTGAACTCTCTTCGACTCTTCTCCATCAACGGTATTTTTATAGTAATTCACACAACTTACCTACGCCAAAACTATGACCA
>NW_024717921.1:33533-41618 GCF_018991925.1 Homarus americanus
TCAAGTATATCAAATTTGACTTAAATTCAATGACGATTAAAAGAACATTGACAGCACGAAACTACAAAATGTTCTTTTATTGAATGTTTAATTATTAAAAATGAAAAGTATGTACTTAATAGAGTAAAATCTTTATTCAAAGAAATAATGAAAATAAATATATATTTTTATTTCCACGGCTCTGGGATAAATCAGCAGCATTAACCAGTTCATAGGAATTACACTTAAATTTTAATTCTCCTGTTTTCTAAGCTTCCAATTATCTGCATCTTTTCAAGACCTAACTGATCAGTTAGGTCATTTTCGGGGCTACTGCATGAAAGTTACAAGATTATGCAACTGTTTTCTGGAGGCTTCAGTGGGTGCTCTTCAAAAGCTTTCTAAGCCTGCAGCCATAAAGACCCTTCACCCTTACATACCAAAGCTGTGGTGCTGTCAAGAATAATCCTTGCCAAGCTACCAGGAATTCAACGATACTTTTTGCCAGTTATTGAGTGCACATCCTGAAGCTGAGCAGAATGCTTTTCCTACCGTGATGCTGCTCCACATATGTTAAACACTTGGGTTATTATTCAGTTTATCTTCAAATCACATACAAACACTTCCTCTTTTAGACAATCTCTACCTCATATACACATTCCCTCAACCCTGAAGCCTCTTTGAAATTTATTTCAGAAAAATCACAAAGTAGAGTAGAACGCTTAAGAAATAAGATCCACCGTGAGCGGTCTGGGGCCATGAGGTTAGGTTAGGCTAGGTATGTGAGTTAGGTTCAGATGTTTGGTTTTATGCATTTTGTTCAGATCTCACCTACTTTATGCGGAAATAGCCTGCTTGACTTCAAGGATGACTTGTATCTTTTTTTCAAAAAGCTACGCATTCCTGTGAAACGAATGTCAGATCTGAACAACAGTGTGAGATCACTAATCAACACATCTTTGTGATCAAAGTTGAGGGTGTGCTAAACAAATAATTATCAACACTTTAATTCAACTCGAAATATTTAGTGTCAGGTATTTCAGTTGACAGGTTTCTGACATTTTTCATGGCTTCACAGCTTTCTTGAGTCATAGTCTGGTAACATTAGATTCAAGAACATCTGCAAAAATATTTCCCTCACATTTTCTCACACATTTTCGAAAACGACAATGTAAAACCATCATAACTAAAAACAGTGTTCATTACCTTACAATAATAGAGCACACAATACAAATTATACTGAGCACTAGAGTTTTGCATTATAATTTAGAGGGGCTGTTACCCTTAACGGTGAACTCTTCGACTCTTTTCTCCATCAACGGTATTTTTATAGTAGTTCACAACTTCCTACACCAAATCTATTAATTCATATTTGAAAAGACGTCCAATTTTAGTATACTTTTCTTCTATTACGTTACTGTTTGAAACGTATAATAAGGGAGATATACATGCCAACAATACTTAAAGGGGGAGTGGGATAAAAGGGTCTGCATCCAGAACACTTCCAAGCAATACCTGGCAAGATATCTACTCATACAAGAATCTTCTTTGGAAAAGTAATTAATGGCTTTGTTAGGCGTCTTCAGCTTTACCCCCGGCAGGTTTAGAAGCAGCGTCATCAACCTGTACCTCGATCCAGCTCAGATCAGACGATGAACCGGGTGGAAGGTCTACCTCTCCACCTCCCCAAGCCTACTGGAATTTGGGATTCCACCTAGTGAAGGCAAAGAAATAAGTGACCCTCATAGAAAGCCCGGCCACAAAACCACGAGAATTGTGTTAGGTCAAGCTTCATCTCCAAAAAGGTTAGGTTTATAGCAGCGTTTCTCGAAAGTGTTTTGCATTCACTCTGGTCATGATGTTGGGTCTTAAAATGTGCTTCTGTTTCTCCCACCCACCCAAACCCCTGGTTCCCAAACATGACCCCTATCTTGTTGGGGTAAAAGGAGATAACTATTAAAACGTAGTTTTTTTCTGAACAGCTGTGTGAACCAACAAATTCAATTCCATCAATGGTCAATATTTTACAAAGTTGAGTGCGCCTCCAGCAACAAGCTGGAGTCCTAAATACTATCATGTAGCTGACCAGCTATTTTCATGTACTTTACTGAGAAAAAGAGCTCCAGAAACATTTAAACTTCAGTTTGCAACACATCTACCATGTGCTTTGTTTTGTACAGTCGGGGTCAAAAGCTTGCTCCCTCCCAAAATGAAGCAGCATCGACCCTGCAAACGAGATACAGCAGTAGGGTGAAATCCCAGTTGAGAGATCTATTTCCGTGACTGTTTCACTGCAGAGATCGAACTTTTGTCAGCGACCGTACATAAAATTTCGCGTAGCCATCAACGTAAATCTTATGTGGGTATGGAAGAACAGACCCAACCAAACAAATCCTACCCAACTTTTACTCGTAAATTTGCATTGTCACACTGTTCTGTTAGAAAGTCAAAATATATTTTTCAGTAGTATTTGTGCAGTGCTTGTGAACGAATATGACCTCTGGCCTTAAGTAAATTAGCTGGGGTTTTTAAATACTATTTTCGCTGAAAGCCTTTTCCGAAAAATCATGGCAAAACACACCAAAAAAACACTAGAAAAAAAACAAAACAAAACCTAACCTAACTCCTCACCATATGATGGAATCTCTTACTTCTACCTTATTGGCCTGTTCTTGTTCGTCGTTAGCTTCCTGATATTTACAGATAACGCCACATATTTAGTCTTTTGCGGTAAGTACAATCAGTGGGAACGAAAGAATGTGATAGTTTCTTCGTTTTCCCCCAAAACTCGCAATGAATTCCATATAATTGAAGTTACAACCATTGCCTTCCATGGTGGGAATTGATTTTGATTTTCGAAATATGAGCCCATAATACTCAAATTGATTGGTCCAAAAATACAGCAATTAAACCCAAAATCATTTAATTGGTTTCAAAATCAACGCTTGATTGGCATAGCGTGCGAGAACTCATAATGGTTTATGAAGGAAGCCGAGACCAGTGCTGGGAGGGAGGCAGACGATAATGGTGGGACGTTAATGGAAGAAAATTAGAGAAAATTTTGGAGAGGCTATCTCCGATAGTATACATTTCCACTGGTAATGTAATAGGTGAAAATTATCTTATAATTAACGTCTTATTCGAATATGATAATAGATTAGTGGTAGGAATGAACGGTGTGTAAACACAATAACACCCTTTCCTCAACTTCCTGTTTTTCATAGGTATTATTGTGTTTACACACCGTTCATTCCTACCACTAATCTATTATCATATTCGAATAAGACGTTAATTATAAGATCCATGACGCACCATGCAAAACTAACAAGATTTTAAAACAACAGTTTTGGGCTCAAATCAAATCCAGCAAAATTATATAAATTCTGCAGACTGGGGGAACGAAGAAACTATCACATTCTTCTTCCGAAATCAGTAAAGTGTCCTACAAGCAAGACTCAATGTACTTACCGCAAAAAACAACATATGTGGCGTTGTCATAACCTTGTTCCTTGTCTCAAAGAAAAAGAAGAGATCTAGGTGTTGGTACACTATCACTGATTACAAGGGAACATTTCTAGAGAGGTGTCGTTTTGAGCCATGGAAGTTATTTTTATTTATCAATCATTGGTTGTCTCGCCTTTGGGACCACAAGACCGTAATTGAGTGCTTGAAACTGTCAACTAATACGTCTGTAGACTGGCGGAGTTACTGTAGTGAAGTAACGCAATTCTGGTTTGAAAATCAACAACCTATTGGAGGGCCTGGAATTGCTGTTCAAATTGACGAGACTAATTGTTCAAAGGAAATACGAACGTGGACGCATATTAAGCCAAGTGTGGATCTTTGGGGAGGGGATTGAAAGTCTCAAAAATTAAGTTTGCGATTCCGTTGCTGGAGTCGTTACACGAGATGCCTCTAATTTTGCAATATATCCGGCCTGGTTCTATTATATACAGTGATTCTTGGGCTGCATATAAAAAATAATGTGATCATGGTTACGAACACCACATGATTAATCACTCTGAAAATTTTACAGATCCAGCCCAGCCAGATACACACACACAAACAATTGAGAGGGTTTGGCGAGACTTAAAGGAGTGATTAAAAGGCCTGGTATCCGGAAACACTTCCTGAAGCAATACATAGCAAGAAATATATTCATTCATGATTCTTCAGGTAATGTCCTTCATAAATTCTTGGAAGACGCTGCCCGCCTATACCCCCGTTAAGTGAGAATCAACGTCAGCAATCGGGTCCTACTAATTACCCAAATGTACTCAAATATAGCCGCAATGAAGTCAAATAATGGTCCTACATAAAAAAATCGGACTGCCAATCACTTCTCGACTGGTATTTGGTGTCACGAAGTTACAAAAAAATTGGTAAACTTAATTTAATCTGAGTTAATAGATCGAGTGCATGTACCTAACCTAACCTCGACTATTATTTGGTGTCACGAAGTCACAAAAAATTGGCAAACTTAATTTAATCTAAGTTAATAGATCAAGTGCATGTACCGTACCGTACCTAACCTAACCAAATATAATCTAATCTAATCTAATCTAACCTAACACAACACAACTCAGATTAAATAAAGTTTACCAATTTTTTGTGACTTTATGACACCAAATAATAATCGAGAAGTGATTCACAGCCCGATCTACGCTTGTACGACCATCATTTGACTTCATTGCGGCTACATTTTGCTACATTTGGGTACATTTGGGTAATTAGTCGGACCGTCAGCAATCAGGCCAATAAGGTAAGAAATAGGTGATTCCATCATATGGTGAGTCAGTTAAGTTAGGTTAAGTTAGGTTTGGTTTTTGTTTTTCTAGTGGTTTTTTTGGTGTATTTTTTAGTCGCTTAGCCACCTTTTTTTCTCGGAAAACGTCAAACGAAAAAAAAATCGCAAATAAACCCGGCTAATTTCCGCCAAAAATGAAGGTCATAATAGGTCTAAACACACCCAAATACACTAGAAAAATATATTTTTTACTTGCTAAAAAATGCAAATTTACCCTTTCATATTCACTAAGTTTCGTTTATTTTAGAATTTTTTTTAACACATTGGTACAAACAACAACGGTGTCCACTATAAAAACCGAGAAAATCCAGAGGTTTTAAAATCGTTTTCGATGAATTTCGGCCATGGAATAGTCAGCCATTGGTAATTATTCATGACTAATCCACGGTCCGACTAATTACCCAAATGTACCCAAATATAGCCGGAATGAAGTCAAATAATGGTCCTAGATGAATAAATCGGACTGCTAATCATTTCTCGACTAGCATTTGGTGTCAGAAAGTCACAAAAAATTGGAAAACTTACTTTAATCTGAGTTAATAGATCGCGTGCATGTACCGAATAATTACCCAAATGTACCCAAATGTAGCCGCAATGAAGTCAAATGATGGTCGTACAAGCGTAATTCGGGCTGTGAATCACTTCTCGATTATTATTTGGTGTCATAAAGTAAAAAAAAATTGGTAAACTTAATTTAATCTGAGTTGTGTTGTGTTAGGTTAGGTTAGGTTAGGTTAGATTAGATTACGTTATGTTAGGTACATGCACTTGATCTATTAACTCAGATTAAATTAAGTTTACCAATTTTTTGTGACTTTGTGACACCAAATACTAGTCGAGAAGTGATTGGCAGTCCTATTTATTCATCTAGGACCATTATTTGACTTCATTCCGGCTATATTTGGCTACATTTGGGTACATTTGGGTAATTAGTCGGACCCCTAATCCACGGCCGAAATTCATAGAAAAATATTAAAAAAACTCTGGATTTTCACTGTTTTTTATAGTGGACACCGATGTAGTTTGTGACAATGTATTAAAAATGTTTCTTTCTAAAATAAACTTAACTCACCCTCAGAGGGTATGAAACACAGACTTAACCAACCTAGCCCAACAAACCTTACCTACCTTCCTTACAGCCCCAGACTCCCGCCATATTAAACAGAAATAACTTACTATGATATGGTGTAATTTGAGGTTTTTTCTGGACGATCCGATCCGATGGGATGGAGATAAGAGAGAATATTGGCTCAGGAAGGTGGAAGACGGTGTAGGAGGAAGGTAAAGGTTAGTAAATAGAAAATAAAGGAGATTGATAGCAGGTGGGCTGTCCACCTTGCGGGGTGAGAGACCAGCCGGCGGAGTGATTTATTGTGATGGCGGGAAAATGATGACGATTGTTTCCAATTAACAACAGACTTGGCACACAAACCTAATTCTATTTCACAAATACTGTCTACTTAAAGGAACAATGCCGTGGTCTTTGAATAATTGAAGGGTCTTGTTGTCTTTGTCCATAAATTCACAAAATACGTCCCATATAGGACAGGCGACAACACACGCTGAAAATGAAACTGCCGCCTCATTACCGCCGGCGCCGGGAAAACAAACTAATGCGCTCCAAGGTGCCTAATTATCTACCAAACGAAGCATTTCCACAAGAAATGATTATCACATCAGAACTCACGGATGAAAATAAATTAGGAAATTATAGCCCTCTACTAAGTAACTACTAGCAAGGACTGACAACTACGTTAGCATTAAAATGGAACCAAAGCGCTGGTTACCAACATGTTTCTCTCAATTCAGTGGCTGCCTTATGGCCCAGTATTATGCTGCAAAAACAAGCAAATGACGTCTACATTAAAGATTTCTTTAAAAATATAAAATTTTATTTTATTTTTACAGAGTTTAACGACCGTCACGACTTTAAAACAAAGTGAAATCGAGAATATTCCACGTTAGCACAGGAGAACCTTATACGACACACTTCACCTCGCGGGTGGTCGAGTTGCCAAAAGTTTCATAGATTAGCTCCTAAAATTTCCCTTTTCGTTCCGAAGTTTTCCTGTATATATAATATGACTGCATTATCATATACTTAATCACGCATTGCTACTATAAAGGTAGAAGACACTTAATTTTAAACGAGTAAACATTCTGTGGCTGTGTCAACAGTAAAGTCACACACAATAAACTAACACCAACTCTCACTGTGAAAATATAAAGAAGAACAAACGGGGAATAACATCAACAGAAGATTTTGAATTACAGGTGATGTGAGAATAAAAATACCAGCAACCACCGTCGGGAAGGTCATAGCCTGGGGTCAAATGAACGCCAGGTCAAAGGTCAATATTTTAACTTCCTTATGACTAAATTACCAGATATATAATTTGATAATAGATTGACAGCAGTGGGAGGGTGGGGTAATACTCGAAGTTTATGACAAAAAAATCTTAAATCCGAGGACAAAATACTAACCACAGATACATCATCATTAAAATCAAGTCTAGTTCTGAGTGTTGGCTCAAGTTCTACATTACCACTACAGAGTAAACAGTAAGATTATTAACAAACTACAAAAAAGCTTAATATAAGATAATTAAAAACGTGATATTAAGAGAGATTTCAAGTCAATAAAACACTTATCATATCTACGTCGATAAAGACACAAAAAAGATCGTAAGTAGAATAATGAGAGAATTTATACAAGCCACGAGAAGTAAACAAACACACACAGAGTATCATCAACATTACGTGGAAGTGACAGAGGAGAAACACGGTAAATAATGAATGGCATGCAAAACACTACTGACCTGAAGCTGACGACGACACACACACAGTCATAGGATGAGCAACAATGGCGACAATGTAGAGATAACTGCAAACTCTCTCTCTCTCTCTCTCTCTCTCTCTCTCTTCTTACAGTCTCTCACGTGTGTACAGCTCAAAAAGTAAAAGCGTGGGGAGCATTCCCCATGGAGATAAGCCAACAAACACCAAAAGACATTTTCTTTGGTGCTATATATAGAGAGAGAGAGAGTAGAGAGGAGAGAGAGAGAGAGACCAGCACGACCACTCGAAACAGTACCAAGCTACCTCACCAACCCTACTGGAACTAGTGGTAAGGGACAGAGGGTGGCGGGGACTAGTGGTGTACGCTGGGTGGCGGGGGAGCACTAGTGGTAAAGGGGACAGAGGGGCAAGTGGGGAACCCGAAGGGAACGCGAAAGGGTAAAATTTAGTGGTAAGGGACAGAGGGGTGGCGGGGGGACTAGTGGTAAGGGACAGAGGGG
>NW_024717921.1:41718-53879 GCF_018991925.1 Homarus americanus
TCAAATTTGACCAACTAATGACGATTAAACGAACGATGACAACACGAACTACAAAATGTTCTTTATTGAATGTTTAATTATTAAAAATTAGCATAAAAATTTAATAAAGTAAAATCTTTATTCAAACAAAGAAATAATGAAAATAAATATATATTTTTTATTTACTGTTTGGATAAAATCAGCAGCATTAACCAATTCATAGAAATTACACTTAAATTTTAATTCTCCTGTTTTCTTAAGCTTCCAATTATCTGCAATCTTTTCAAGACCTAACTAATCAGTTAGGTCATTTTCAAGCTATGAGCATAAGATTATGCAACTGTTTTTCTGAGGTTCTGTTTCATAGGAAAGTTTTCAAAAGCTTAAGCCTGTTACAAGACCCTTCACCCTTACATACTAAAGGTGGTGCTGTCAAGAATAACCTGAAAACTTTTGCCACATGAGGAATTAAATGATACTTTTTATGAGCATTCAGTGCACATTCTGCAGTTGAGCGAATGTTTTTCCTACATCAGGATGCTGCTCCACATATGTTAAACACTTGGGTTATTATTCAGTTTATCTTCAAATCACATAAACACTTCCTTTTAGACAATTTCTACCTCATATACACATTCCTCAACCCTTGAAGCCTCTTGCAAATTTATTTCAGAAAAATCACACAAGTGAGGAACGCCTAAGAAATAAGATCCACCGTGAGCTGTCTGGGGCCATGAGGTTAGCAGTGGTTAGGTTAGGTTAGGTAGGTGAGTTAGGGGTCTAGATGTTTGGTTTTTATGCATTTTGTTCAGATCTCACCTTCATTTTTTATGGAAAATAGCCGTGTTTGATCAAGGATGACTTGCATCTTTTTTTTCAAAAGCTACGCTTTCCCGTGGAAACAAAACACATCACAAGTCAACACATCTTGTGATCAAAGTTGAGGGTGTGCTAAAACAAATAATTATCAACACTTTTAATTCAACTCTGAAATATTTAGTGTCAGGTATTTCAGTTGGACAGGTTTCTGACATTTTTCATGGCTTCAATAGAGCTTTCTGAGTCATAGTCTGCAACATTAGGATCAAGAACATCTGCAAAATATTTCACATTTTCACATTTTGAAAACGACACAAAAATCATCATAACTAAAACAGTGTTCATTACCTTACAATAATAATAATAATACAAATTATACTGAGCACTAGAGTTTGCATTATAATTTTTTGGGGGGAGGGGCTGTTACCCTTAACGGTGAACTCTCTTCGACTCTTCTCCATCAACGGTATTTTTATAGTAGTTCACACAACTTTCCTACACCAAATCTATTATCATATTTGAAAAAGACGTCCAATTTTAGTATAATTTTCTTCTATTACGTTACCGTCGGAAACGTATAATAAGGGAGATAGCACATGCCAAATTACCACTTAAAGGAGTGGATGAAAGGGTCTGGCATCCAGAAACACTTCCAAAAGCAATACCTGGCAAGATATCTACTCATACAAGAATCTTCGGGTGTTGTACTTCATCGCTTCTTGAAAGAAGCTGCCCGCCTTTACCCCCGTTAAGCGAGAAGCAGCGTCATCAACCTGCACTGATCCAGCTCAGATCAGACGATGAACCGGGTGGAAGGTCTACCTCTGCACCTCCCAAGCCTACTAGAATTTTGGATTCCAATTTGGAATAAGGTAAGAAATAAGTGATTCCCTCATATGGTGAGTCTGGTTACATAAAAACCACTGAGAATTAGGTTAGGTCAAGTCATCCCCCCAAAAAGGTTAGGTTTATATGTTTCTCGAGTGTTTTGTATTCACTTGGTCATGATGTTTGTCTTAAAATGCTTGTTTCTCTCACCCACCCAAAACCCTGGTTCCCAACATGATCCCCTATCTTGTTGGGGGTAAAAGAAGGAGATAACTATAAAAAAAAAAAATGCAATTTCCGACGATAAAAAAAAAACGTGTTATTGACTTTCTAACAGTTGTGTGAACTACTATAAATTTACCCCATCAATATCAATATTTTTTACAAAGTTGAGTGCAGCCTCCAGCAAATGTTTCTGAGCCTCATCATCACTATTTCTGAGCCTCATCATCACTATGTATTGACTGAAGTATTTTTCATGTACTTTACTTAGAGAAAAGAGCTCTAGAAACATTTAAATACTCAGTTTGCAACACATCTACCATGTGCTTAGTTTTGTACAGTCGGGGTCAAAAGTTTGCTCCCTCCCAAAATGAAGCAACATCGACCCCAAACGAGATACAGCAGTTAGGGTAAATCAGTAGAGAGACTCATTTCCGTGACTCGGTTTCACTGCAGGAATCGAACTTTTGTCAGCGACTGTACATAAAATTTTCGTGAACATCAGCGTAACCTTAGTGGGTATGAAGAACAGACCCAACTTAACAACCTACCTAACTTTACTCGGTAAATTTGCATGGTCACACCGTTCTCTGTTAGAAAGTCAAAAATATTTTTCTAGTGTATTTGTGTGTGTTTAGACCGAATATGACCTTCATTTTTGGCGGAAATTAGCTGGGGTTTTTTTAGCCATTTTTTTTTTCCGTTGGACGTTTTCCGAAAAAAAATCATGGCAAAACACACCAAAAAACACTAGAAAACCAAAAACCAAACCTAACCTAACTCACCATATAATGTAATCTCCTATTTCTTACCTTATTGGCCTGGTTCTTGTTCGTCGTTGGATTCTGATATTCTTACACAACGCCACATATGTTGGTCTTTGCGATATTTACATTTAGTCTTGCTCTTAGGACACTTTACTGATTTGGGAAGAACATCGTGGGATTCCCACGGTGGGAACGAAAGAATGTGATAGTTTCTTCGTTTTTTTCCCCCAAAACTCGCAATGAATTCCATATAATTGAAGTTACACCCATTGCACGCTTCCATGGTGGGAACTGATTTTGATTTTCGAAATATGAGCCCAAAAATAATACTCGAATTTGATTGGTCCAAAAATACCGCGAATTAAACCCAAAATCATTTTAATTAGTTTCAAAATAAAAAACGCTTTTGATTGGCCGCATGACGTGTACGAGAACGCATGCGCATAATGATTTATGAAGGAGACGCGAGAGAGACAGAGACGCAGTGTTGGGAGGGAGGCAGACGATAATGGTGGGAGGTTAATGGAAGAAAATAGAGAAAATTTTGGAGAAGCTATCTCCGATATTATACATTTCCGCTGGTAATGTAATAGATGAAAATTATGTTATAATTAAACGTCTTATTCGAATATGATAATAGATTAGTGGTAGGAATGATCGGTGTGTAAACGCAATAATACCTATGAAAAACAGGAAGTTGAGTAAAGGGTATTCTATTATATACAGTGATTCTTGGGCTGCATATAAAAAATTATGTGATCATGGTTACGAACAGCACATGATTAATCACTCTGAAAATTTTATAGATCCAGCCCAGCCAGATACACACACATAAACAATTGAGAGGGTTTGGCGTGACTTAAAGGAGTGATTAAAAGGCCTGGTATCCGGAAACACTTCCTGAAGCAATACATAGCAAGATATATATTCATTCATGATTCTTCTGGTAATGTCCTTCATAAATTCTTGCAAGAAGCTGCCCGCCTATAACCCCGTTAAGTGAGAATCAACGTCAACAATCAGGCCAATAGGGTAAGAAATAGGTGATTCCATCATATGGTGAGTCAGTTAGGTTAAGTTTGGTTTGGTTTTTGTTTTTCTAGTGTTTTTTTTTTGTATTTTTTAGTCGCTTAGCCACTTTTTTTTCTCGGAAAACGTCAAACGAAAAAATGGCAAAAAACCCGGCTAATTTCCGCCAAAAAACGATGGTCATAATCGGTCTAAACTCACACACACACACTAGAAAAATATATTTTTTACTTGCTAAAAAATGCAAATTTACCCTTTCATATTCACTAAGTTTCGTTTATTTTAGAAATAATTTTGTTAACACATTGGCACAAACAACAACGGTGTCGACTATAAAAACCGAGAAAATCCAGAGTTTTTAAAATCGTTTTCGATGAATTTCGGCCGTGGAATAGTCAGCCATTGGCCATGACTAATCCACGGCCGAAATTCATAGAAAAATATTAAAAAAAAACTCTGGATTTTCACTGTTTTTTATAGTGGACACCGTTGTTGTTTGTGCCAATGTATTAAAAATGTTTATTTCTAAAATAAACTTAACTCACCCTTAGAGGGTATGAAACACAGCCTTAACCAACCTAGCCCAACAAACCTAACCTACATTCCTTAAGCTCCCTTCCTTTAAATCATCTCTTAAAAAATATCTGTTGTCAAAGTATTAATATTTCTTGTAACACTTACTATATTTACAGTAACTGCTTTTATTGTACCATCAAAACCGTTTTATCGGAAATTATCATGTAAATAAATTAGTAATTACCATTGCAATGAACACAATTGCCAACTAGACATAATCCTGACAGCTCTGTCCTCTTGTTCAACCTTATTACTGTACAACCCAGGTTGTACTGCTCCCCCATTATACTTATGTTTTTCAATGCCACTGTAATATATATATATATATATATATATATATATATATATATATATATATATATATATATATATATATCATGTAGATCACACGAAAAATTTTGATAATACACGAAAAGGAAAACATTGGAGCACCGTTGTTTCTTTTCGTGTGATATATATATATATATATATATATATATATATATATATATATATATATATATATATAATAATAATAATAATAATAATAATAATAATAATAATAATAATAATAATAATTAATAAATAAATAAATAAAATAAATAAATATTGAAGTGATAACCGTGGTAACATTATGAGATGTCTTATCACCACCATGCTATTGTACTATTCCAGATGTTACTAAATGTTACATAATACTTCCTTGAGATAAATGTATAGTATATATCAGGTGCCTCAAAGAGAGCTCAGGTTCTCAACTGGCTCAGCCATGTTAATATTGTTATTATTATCCACTCTGTATCTGTGTTCTTCTGGCTAAATAAACTTTCAATTCAATTCAAGCTGATGACCCCCCCCCCTTCAGCTTATTCTCGTGATGACTAAACACTAATACTACCTTGGGGGGGGGGGGGTGTAGGTTATCTGAGGTGAAAACTAAGTTGGTGTGGCTAATCTTCTTGTGTTATTTCTCGTTAAAAATTAGCGATAGTTTAGAATTAATCCCGATATGTTGAAGTGACTAATGTAAAGTAAACATGTACCAAATCTTTAAAGAGTATATTCTCCATGTCTTGTTCTCGTGTGTTGAGTTATACACATCTAAGGGAAAATTCACAGCTGAACTCTCCATTTGCTCTCACTACATTCATGTTTGTGTGTGTGTGTGTGTGTGTTGCTCCATGACATTTAATGAATGACTCACGACTTTTGAGTAACTTATTATTTTGGACGAGGATGCGTCTGGCTCCTGTAGACAAACCTTGGTTAACTTCACGACACTTTCAAAACATTCAGTTAAAACAAGTTATTTATATAAATTATGAGTTACTTCCCACCAAGAATGCTCACCAATGATAAGAAAGTGTTTATAGGACATGAGACAGTTTCAAGGTTAGCGGTAATATAGTTTATGGTAACAAATGGCATCTTACCAGGAGCACCCACCAACAGAACCATCACATAGGCTCTCAGGCTGCTAATACGTGTGCAGACATCTGAGGTGAAGGTCGATAAGTACGCGTCAGGACGATACAAGGTATTTAAGAAGTAACTATAGCAGGTGTGAAGTGAACCCCGTGGAAATACAGCAGTGCTTGGATTCTAGTTAATGAGTTGATACGGACTACAGGATATAACTAACGGTAAGCACAGTTGTACAGTGGAAAGTGAAGGGTAAACTTGACCATGCCTTGAGCCTTGATATAGAAAACGTATGTAAACAAGCGTGTAAGGGGAAACTATTGGTATGTGGAGTAAATTTTATAATGAAGTCACCATATTTCACCCCTTATCATCTTACTAGCCTTTCGGGGGGTTAGTCTGTTCTCTTTTACTTTGTTATGAACTTTATAATTCAGTGTTAGTACAGCAGGAAACCTGCCATGTTGGTAGTGTTCCTTAATCCTCTTCGCCACTGATCGGTTTGTTAGCTTCTTGGACGGTTTATCACTTTTACCTACTTTACCTTTATCCAAGGCAAATTTTTGCTTTAGGACATGAGTCCCCAGGGATTGACCAATGTTTTTCCCAGTGTGATTTTGGTGTGTTTTAAACGAATCTGACCTTCATTTTGGGCGGAAATTGCTCGTTTTCGCCCTCCCCTCCCCCATCAATAATGGGGGAGAGCCTGGGAAATCGTTTTTTTTTTTGGTGGGGGAGAAAATGAAAACGAGTCATGTGACCTAACCCAAGGTAGGTAGATAACAGGTAGCCTCACTCCCATTGGGTCTAAGCTAATGAAAATAAAAATGTAATTTTTATTTACGTATTTTTGAAGGCTTATGATGGTATTAAAAGTTGTACAATAAATGTATGGAATGGAGATTTTTTGTTTTATTTTAATTGGAGCCACTGATTAAATATATAAAATAAATATAAATATCTTACTTGCGACCTCTGGATTTCATCCAATGTCGCTGATTGGCTAGCGATGACATCACCTGTTAAGTTCCGCCCACTTAGTTAGAGAAATGATCTATACAGATAATAATACCACAATATTACAAACACCTGAAGTGGCAAAAGGGGCGTGGCTTAGCGATCTCGAGAGTAGAGTTGCCAATTAGTGAATTCCTATGGGCCTGCGTGAGGCTACCTGTTATCTACCACCTTGGGTCAATGAGGTTACCCCGGCTCAGTGTTCCCACAAGTTCAGATGAAGAATTCCCTAGACTAAGGTTGAAAATTCCCTAGATTGGATCAAAATTCCCCAAATTCATATATATATATATATATATATATATATATATATATATATATATATATATATATATATATATATATATATATATATATATCTTATATATAGGAAACAGAGTACCTTAGTTGTCTTTTATTCAAGACATCTTCAGTTGCCTCTGAAGATGTCTTGAATAAAGACGAAAGCTAAGGTGCTCCGTTGTTTCCCTTTTCCCGTGTGATTTTATCAAGATTTATCTTATCCACGTTTTCATTGTGGATCTACATGAAATATATATATATATATATATATATATATATATATATATATATATATATATATATATATATATATATATATATATATATATATATATATATCGATTTAAAATGAAAGTTTTATTGTAGTTTTTAATATTTTTGTGGTTTTATTGTTTTATCATTATTATTTAATATTTGGTCAATATATTTGTGGCAGAAACAAAATATAATTGTTTTGTTTTTTCTGACAAGAGTAAACACTCCATTAACATTTCGAGTATTTACCGGTACTTAATCTAAGGTATAGAATCCATCAAAACATAAATGTATACCAAATTAACTACTTAGTAAAAAAAAGTAATTTTGATTCCAACACTTTATTTAGAGTTTATGATATTTTATGAGTTACGACTTGAGTGTATCAACAATGATTTGATGAGCTTCTGAATCAGAAGCATTGCTCTTGACATTTCGCTCAAGCTTCAGCAGTTTTGGATGATCGTACAAATTCAGTTGATCAGCAGGTATCCCAAGTGATGCCAATCCTTCCTTTCCATGTAGTAGCCCCACAATACTTTCTCTCTTCATGCTTTCAGGAAAGATGTTGACTCAGAGACCTGGTAATGGTATTATATAAACCAAACACACTCAAATTCCCTAATTATTCCCCAAAATATTCAAAATTCCCCAGAAATTCCCCCAAAAGCCCATTTCCCTAGATTTGTCCCCAGATGTGTCCAGATTCCCAATCTGGGGACACATTCTCCAGAAGTGGGAACGCTGCCCAGGCTACTTCCTTTGAAAACAAATAAATGTCAGTGGTCGAAACAAATTCGCGTGAAGATATTAATACCTCATTGGTCACGACCAGGGCTGACGGTATTTCCGACTCTTGTTTACCGAACACGCTGATTGGTTCAACTGCTCGCGTTATGATTGGTTGCGAGAACATGACGTAATATTACGATCTTCTATAATAGAATGTGTGGTGAGGGGTTGTAGTGGATTCCTCCCCTTCAAACGCTGTTTGTCGCTGAGTAGCCGACCCTGCGAATTCCCCAGTGTATGCCTCGTGGTCTAGGTCAACCAGCGCCACCTTACATGACGGAGGTCAACTATTAAGCCACGCCTACCTCCGCTATACAAGACCTGACCTCGTGGTGACCTACCTCTCTTTCTACCTACAGCCAGTCTTCAAGTAACACCACCTCCTCCGCTCCTGCCTGGCGGCCCTCGCTCCCGCAGGCGAGCATGGCGACCCACAAGCTGGTACTCCTCTGAGCACCCTCACCAACCAGCTCTCTCTACTCAACGCTTGTAACCATGCTGCCTTCCCAGCACCAAGCTGCATTGTACATCCAATACAACATGTATACAGAGAGCACATTGTGAGTTTCCTTTCTCCATCCCATCCTGAGTATGAACTAAATAACCCGTATCCCACAAATGGTGACCCCCGGAGATTCGCACTCACACAGGATGGAGGAGAAACCGATCACTCTCCCAGTCTTCAAGCAACATGGAAGACTGGCTTATTCACACAGAGGCAGCTCTCATCGGCTCTACAGCTACTGTCTCTACACCGCAGGTTAGACACCCTAGAGCAGCTCTGCTACTCTAAGCAGACACCAGCTCCTCTTCCTGCCCCAAGCACCACGTCCTACCGACCCCAGCAGACGCATCTGAGGACTCTGTACCTGCCGAGAGGGAAGCACAGCATTCATTGCCCCCACACACCGTTTTTTTCCCTCAGGCACTCCCTGCTACTGTCCTGCACCCTGCTGCCGTCGTGGACCCTGCTGCTGTTGTAGAACCTGCTCCTATCATAGACCCTCCTCCTGACGTCGCCCCTGACCCAGTCATCCCAGCCAGTGACCATGAGGACGCTGCCCCTGCAGCTACAGGAGCGGAACATTCATCGCCCCCACACACCCTTTTTCTCCCTCTCTACTCCCACAGATCTCGTGTGTCTAGACAGTTGTCTCCCCTAGCGGCCGGCTCATCCACGCCCTCGCCGTTCTGCCTCACATGTGCCATGCACCGCCCGTTCTGCCTCACATGTGCCATGCAACCCTGCAGACAACAAGTCTCCTACACCGCCTGGAGGGAAGGGGGAGTATTGTAGTGGATTCCTCTCCTTCAAACGCTGTTTGTCGCTGAGTAGCCGACCCTGCGAATTCCCCAGTGTATGCCTCGTGGTCTCGGTCAACCAGCGCCGCCTTACATGACGGAGGTCAACTATTAAGCCACGCCTACCTCCGCTATATAAGACCTGACCTCGTGGTGACCTACCTCTCTTTCTACCTACAGCCAGTCTTCAAGTAACACCACCTCCTCCGCTCCTGCCTGGCGGCCCTCGCTCCCGCAGGCGAGCATGGCGACCCACAAGCTGGTCCTCTGAGCACCCTCACCAACCAGCTCTCTCTACTCAACGCTTGTAACCATGCTGCCTTCCCAGCACCAAGCTGCATTGTACATCCACTACAACATGTATACAGAGAGCACATTGTGAGTTTCCTTTCTCCATCCCATCCTGAGTATGAACCAACATCCTGTACCCCACAGGGTAACGAAGATCCCAGATACAGTAATTATATTAGAATAGTCCTCATAATAGTCCTCATTTAGTTTTATAAATTTCTGAATAATAAACACTGCATTATACACCATTCAGAGTGTTTATATGAGATCACATTAGATTTGTATTTTATCAATTGTAATTTGTATTACTTTTCGATAATACTGAATAAAAGAAACCCAAAACATTCCAACAATTATATTTTGACAATACATAAAAAAATACAAATATTTAAACGTTTAGAAGCATAACTAAGCACAAGAAATATATACATGACCTTATTTTACGCATTGTAACATGGCTTGAGTTGTGACTCGGCAGAATATAGTTCTGCTAAAGTATCGCTAGTAAAATGTAGGTAAGGAAATTAAATACATCTGCAATTTATTTCTGTGTATTCTATATGGTGTTTTAGCCATGGAAAAGCGTATTTCCTAAAGTCGGTAATTTACCGAGAGTCGGAGCAGTGACGTCACGGCTTACGGACTACGTTATCAATTTACCGATTAGCAGACGAATTACCGGATTTGAACCAATCAGCGTGTTCGATAAACAAGAGTCGGAAATTCCGACAGTCGTGACTCACGACTGGATTACGTCAGTCAACATTGTGCATGCGTGATGCACCGATAACATCTCACAGACGAAGACTGAAAACTATTAAAATCAATTAAATTAAATAACGTCGCTATTATCAATTTCCGCCATGTATATATGTGATTCAAAATGCTCAGAAAAGGGATATCTAAATGTTTCAGTAGTTTATAACTTTGGGGGCGCTATATCCGAAAGTAAAATAATACCTTATCCTCTTCACCACTGATTGGCTCGTTAGCCGCTTGGGTGATCGGTTACACACTGTTGGCAAGTACTGGGCATGCACTGGCTCCTGAATGTATCTGAACCTGCTCCAGTGCTTATCCAGTCTGGTTTTGAAAGACCTCACACTCGGTGCCGTTACCACACTCTGGCAGGTTGTTCCATGAATTCACAACTCTCCGAAAAAGTTACCCCTCACAGTTTTCTGGACTTGAGGCTTCTTTAACCTTGAGGTATGTCCCCTTGTGGGGCGAGCGTCTCTGTTACGCACTGTTGGCAAGTACTTGTCATGTCCTGGCTCTCTGTTACGCACTGTTGGCAAGTACTGGTCATGTACTGGCCAGGGCCGGATTCAGGAGTGGGCAAAGTGGGCAGCTGACCAGGGGCCTCCACAATCTGGGGGCCTCCACATATTACAATATTTTATTTATTTGTTTATTCAAATTTCTCAATGTTCTAATTTCCTCATATGGGTTCAAAATTCTCCAAAGAAGTGTTCAAATTTCAAAATTTTCCCGGGGGGCTTACAGCGCCCCCCGGAACTCCCGGATGTTTAGGCTCGCTTCACTCGCCACCCCACCCTCTTGGGTAGTTACAATAAGGGAGGGCCTCCACAAAGAGGCTGCCCATGGGCCTCCACAGGTCCAAATCCGGCACTGGTACTGGCACTGTTGCGCACTGTTGGCAAGTTTCTGGTCATGTACTGTATGCGTGCCTGGACGAAGCAGGACTCCAACCATGACATGTGTGAGATACGCGCATTTCCTACTTGATCTTATTCAATTGGAAATCGTCATATATAAATCTGTATGGGTTCAACTTATACTAACCAGAACAACAAACGGAAAGGACCTCACGTTACATTAAAACATAATTGTTGATATGTTATTGTATCAAGGTCTAGCAAAACATAATAAAAATGTTCATGCCTCTTCACACCGAGTGGCAATTTTCACACAATTATTTGGGGGTGATAACTGATGTGTGTGTGATAAGAGTACTTGAGAGAGTGGTATTGTGTGAGGCAGGCAGGGTGTGTAAACTGATAATAATATACTAAAATCATCATGAAAGTTCATATTTGGTTCAGCGTGCGTGTAGACACCACAGGTTTACTTAGACAATGCAGGTATACAAATGGCACATAGGCAATGGAGATATACAAACAATGTACATAGATAATATAGATATATAAACAATATTTAAAAAAAATAAGTCTAAACAAGTGTATCTCAAGAAAACCTAACCTAACTCAAGTGTCAGTAGAATCGTCATAAGTTAATTATTGTGAACTAATATTGTACAGTACTCGCTGACATTAATAATAAAAGAAATGTTTCGCTTTTAGAATATGAATAGAGGTAAATATGACGTGGTTGTTGGACTCACGTAGATAATGGTTAGGAGTCACATGGATAATGGTTGTTGAGAGTCACGTGGATAATGGTTGTTGGGAGTTACGTGGGTAATGGTTGTTGGGAGTCACGTGGATAATGGTTGTTGGGAGTTACGTGGATAATGGTTGTTGGGAGTCACGTGGATAATGGTTGTTGGGAGTCACGTGGATAATGGTTGTTGGGAGTCACGTGGGTAATGGTTGTTGGGAGTTACGTGGATAATGGTCG
>NW_024717921.1:53979-108051 GCF_018991925.1 Homarus americanus
GGGAAGCACTTCACTCTTGAAGATCGTTACGAGGGACGGACCGTCTAGATATCTGAACGACCTTCTTATGAGCCAATAATTTATTTGCCTGACGTACCTTCTTCTCGCAATGGCCCGAGAACTTCAGCTCATTGTCAACATACATACCTAGGTCCTTCTCGCATTCAGTCTCAAATAGTGCAGTTTCTTCATCCCGTTGGGACATATGGTACGCCTCTTTACCGTTGGTAAGCCCCAGGTGCATCCTCTTACGCTTCGTGGCATTGAATCTCAGCAGCTCTTCACAGTCTGCATGGTTCTTGATTTCCCGAAATAACTTGGCGTCATCGCCCAATGCACTGCCCTGTGGTACCCCACTTGTGACAGGTACAGATGACGATTTCGTGCCATTAATCATCACACACTGCTTGCGGTCATGTAGAAAGTCTTCTATCCATGCTACGAGATTTCCCCGAATTCCGAACCCTTCCAGTTTGATTTTCAGCCTTTCGTGGGGTACACTGTCGAAAGCCTTGGCAAAATCTAGGTATATATTGTCGATATTACCACCCCGTTCCAGAATATGGGTCCAAATATCCAATACCTTGAGCAATTGAGTTAAGCAAGAGCGCCCCGGCATAAACCCGTGTTGGCGATCCTTTACAAGGCTGTTTCGAAGTAGATGTTCCATCGCGGCGTCTCTGATAATACTCTCAAGTACTTTACATACTCGTATTATGCTGGTCATGCAGGCTCACCGGTTTATACAGTAGTTGTTCGTGGAGTGACGATCGCCTTTCTTGAAGATAGGACTGTTCTGTTGTGGGTTTGAATACTGTCTTTGTTGCTGTATCTGTACCGTCTGTGAATGAATAGAATGAATTGTATTAACCTTTGGTGAGTGGATGTTGTTGTACTGTATATATTAATATCATTTAACTTCCTAGTAGGCGTCTGTTGTTACGACCTTCAAGCTCTTTGCCCAGTGTTCTGTAACTAAAAGGTCTTTATAGCGTGTATTCTAGGTTAGTTGAAGACAAAAGTACGTACAATCGTCATCAGTCGTTGAAAACTCAGTGAGGTACACGGGCCGTATACCACTCCCGTGTTGTGTGGAGCCTAACAATGAAACGCTTGTGTATAATGTCTCACTCACTCATCCGCGGCGCCAGACGTGCTGAGGACGAGGCTGCCATACCTCTACAAGTCCTTACATACTTAATAAATTCCAATAGTTCTCGCTGTCATCTCGTAGGGGGTGCCATTGTCAACGTGAAAAGGAGACGCGTGGCGTTTTGGCGAGAGAATATTCCAAGAGGTCATTATTATATTAGGGGTGAAGTGAGCCCAAGGTCTTTGGTATGCAATAGGAGGAGGTTGACATTGGAGAAGTAATGACGGTTAGTGTGTGTCTTGTGTCTTGTGGTGGTAGTTTCTGTTTGTGGACTTTTATCAGCTTTATCGAATAATTGGTGAATCTCTACTTTGTAAATGACCCTAAATTAACGCCTATAACCTCAAGCTATGGAGCAGCTAAGTGATTTTTTATTACATTTGAAATGAATTAATCCTATAAGAGGCAGCTAACTCAGTGATACATTTATCCCCCAATGACAGTAACCATGAGGCAACATTGTCCTTCAGAAGTAAATATATTTGGTACACAAGGCGACAGCGGACCAAGGTTCAAATATTCAAGGGTAATTACAACAGGGTGAGAGAGGAAGGAAGGAACGTTGGTCTAAATATATGAACAATAACGATGCGGATTCTGCAAGATAAATAATGGACGCTAAAGTCAGATATTTGGTAGAAAAATATGTACCCAAGAACAAGCCCGTTAACTCAGTTTTTTTTTTTATATGAGTAAGTGAACTGAGCTGCACTTGTCAGGGTTAAGGAGAAATAGAGTTGCTTCACTTTCAAGAGATGAGTCACCACGAATAACGAGCAAGGTAATGTGTGAGTTAAGTGTGAGTGAGTGACCGAGCCCCACAGTGTAGTTTTTTAGTTTAACAAATTTATTGGCAAAGCTTGTAGTACAGTTTGCCTATTCTGAGTAATTCAGGCAGGTCTTGACACTGAGGGTGGTATCACTTCTCACTGCCCCTCAGGACAGAGGTTCATGCACAAAGAAATACATCATATTCATTAACAGCTATAAATATATAGAGGTCAGATTCATGTGGGTAATGTCACTGTTCACTGCCATGCAGGACAGAGGTTCGTACACAAAGAGATGCATCATATTCATTGACAGTACATATACATATACATACACACACACACACACATACACATATTTATACATATACATATACATATATATATATATATATATATATATATATATATATATATATATATATATATATATATATATATATATATACATACATACATACTTGCATACATACATACACATACACACACATACATACATATACGTAGGTCAGATTCATGTGGGTAATGTCACTCTTCACTGCCATACAGGACAGAGGTTCGTACACAAAGAATGCATCATATTCATTGACACTATATATAAGTCAGATTCATGTGGGTAATGCCACTGTTCACTGTCATGCAGGACAGAGGTTCGTACACAAAGAAGGAAATACATCACAGCCCTGCAGAATATGCTGACATGCAATTAGACCAATGGTCTAGTGTGTCACAAATCACTTCCCTGCCTCCTGACATACAGCAATATCTTAACACCTCACACATTAATAGGGGTTTCAATATTGAAATAGCCTGTTCCTCACCAGACCTTACCGACCAGTTTCTTATAACGCACCACGAACTAACAACAGCACTAATGAAAGGTGAGTCATCCTCCCCTGGTGAGGATGGCATAACCTATAACACCCTGAGATTGTTGAATGTAGAGGGGCGGAGCGAAATGACTACCAGAGGCGGTCACAATCGAAGCCCAGTCCATGACCGTTCGGCTGTTAATATCCCTGAATAGCTTAACGTCGTCTGCAAATATTTGTTTAGAAGATTGAATAGCATCTGACTTATAATCTATAAAGTAAACAAACAACAACGGTTCCAGCTTACTATAATACCCTGAGACTCCCTGCTGTCATAGGTACACATGACGATTTCGTGCCACTAATAACACACACTGGTTGTGGTCATGTAGAAAGTCTCTAAATACGCTATATAATAATTATATTTTCTTTTTACGTTGTCATCTGGTGCGTTTGTCTCCTTATAGGCGAAATTTAATTTAAAAAAAATCCAATTTAAGATGTTCTCTTCCAGTTTAATTTTCAGCCTTTTGTGATGTACACTATCAAGTACCTTGGCAAACTCAAGATATATGTTATCAATATTGCCACCACGCGCCAAGGCCTGTGTCCACACGTCCAGCATCTTAAACAATTGCGTCAAACAGGAGCGTTCGGGCATACACACAGCTGACATTCATTCTCAAGGTTGTTCCTTAGAAGTTCCATCACGGGCGTATTGATAATTATCAATACGCCCGTGAAAGTGGTAGCGATTATAATCGCTACCACTTTCACACTATGCTGGTCATGCTCACCCGTCTTTAGTTGCTTGTGCACAGGCAATCATCACCACTTTTGAATATAGGACTCACATACGCCATGTTCCAGCCATTTGCTCGTCAATCATCTACAGAACAGTATTTTAAGGGCTCGGCAAGCTCGTTGTGCAGCTCTCTTAACACTCATTGATGCACACACACACACACACACACACACACACTGCCAGGGCTCTTATCAACCTTGAGCTTTGACAATTTGGTTCTAATATACTCTTCTGAGAACTCAAGATGCGTATTGTTGTGTCGAAATATTCCACTTTAAAAACAGGGAAGTTTACTCATTCGAGTTTAGGTTTGGTTAGATTTGGTTTGGATTGTTTTGGTTAGATTTGATTTGGTTTGGTTTAGTTAGGTTTGGTTTGGTTAAGTTAGATTAAGTTAGGTTTCTTTTGTTTAGGTTTAGGCCATCTTGGGAGACAGCAGGGGCGTCATTTCAAATTTTGCTTGGGGGGAAGGGGGGCAACACTATTACAAGCAAAGAGTAGGGGTAAAAATCCTGTTCCACCGTGGTGCCGCCGGGTGGTTCTGTAACAGACGGAACACGTTCCAACACGTTTTATATTTTTAATTTGCATCTGCCCGGTGTGGACCGTGTGGCTGCTAGCAATATGACTTACTTCCTTAAGAACATAAGAACATAAGAATGGAGGAAACTGCAGCGGGCCTATTGGCCCATACTGGGCAGTCCCGTTTATACCCAACCCCTATTGCTCATATGAGCATCCAACCTATGTTTGAAGCAATTCAGCGTATTCGAGTTAATGATGATATTTGGTAACTTGTTCCACTCATCCACTACTCTGTTTCCAAACCAGGGTTTACCTATTTCACGCCTAAATCTAAATTTGTCTAATTTAAAACCGTTGTTACGAGTTCGCTCCTGGTTGGATAGTTTGAGTACCTTTGTAATGTCCCCTTTGTTTAGCCCTGCCTTCCACTTATACACCTCTATCAGGTCGCCCCTCGCTCTACGTCTCTCAAGGAAGTGCAAATTAATATGCTTTAACCTGTCTCTATACTCAAGGTTCCTAATGCCCGGGATTAGTCTTGTCATTCTCCTCTGAATTCTTTCCAAGGATTCTATATCCATTCTGTAATACGGTGACCAGAACTGAACTGCGTAATCCAGGTGTGGTCTCACAAGAGCAAGATACAGTTTTAGGATGACCTCGCTAGTCTTGTAACTAACACTCCTTTGTATGAACCCAAGTACTTTATTAGCCTTGTTACGAGCAAAAACACATTGTTTACTTGGCTTAAGGTTCCTACTTATCATTACTCCTAAATCTCTCTCGCAGTCGGATTTCTCTATGGCATCGTTGTTCATCTGGTATCTGGTTTCCCTGTTTACATCTCCTATACTGAGTACTTTACATTTGTCACGTTGAATTTCATCTGCCATTTTTCAGACCATTCGAAAAATTTGTTTAGATCTTCCTGTAGTTTTAGTCCTCGTCAGATTTAATAACACGTCCTATTTTAGTGTCATCAGCAAATTTACTTATGTTGCTGTCTATGCCGATATCTATGTCGTTTATGTATATAATAAATAATAATGGTCCAAGTACTGAGCCTTGGGGAACTCCACTGTGACGTTGCTCCAATGGGACTTAGTGCCGTTAATGCTCACTCGCTGTTTCCTGTCCTGTAACCACGCCCTAATCCATTTAAGGATGTACCTTTGATGCCATGGCTTCTACCTTTCTAATTAGTCTTTCGTGGGGACTCCTGTCCGAGCTTTGCTAAAGTCGAGATATACCACATCATAATTGTGCCCCTAGTCCACCGATTCGAAAACTGATGAAAAGAATGTTAATAGATTAGTTAGGCAAGAACGTCCGCTTGTGAAGCCATGCTGGGAATCATTGATCAATCAGTGCTTCTCCAGGTGATTTCGAATAGAGTTTGAAATGATTGCTTCCAGTAATTTGCCTACTATTGATGTTAGACTGATTGGGCGGTAGTTAGAGGATAGTGATCTATCCCCTTCTTGAAAATCGGTATTACATTCGCTATCCTCCAGGATTCTGGTACTGCACCTGTTTTTAAGGACATGTTAAACAACTTTGCTAAGGGCATACTAAGCTCTTCCTTACATTCCTTTAATACTCTGGCAAATATCTCATCAGGACCAGGTGACTTATTAGGCTTTAGTTTGTCTATTTGCTTACTAACATCGTTACTAGTCACTACTATCTCGCTTAATTTGTTTTCTTCACTATCTCTGAATAAAGTCGGTGCCCCGGGTATCATGTTTAAATTTTCGGTGGTGAAAACTGTTGAAAAATATTTATTCATATTATTGCTCATTTCTCTGTCGTTATCAGTGAGCTCGGCGGTGTCTGACCGTATTGGTCCAATCTTTTCTCGTGTTTTAGTTTGATACATTTGGTAGAATCCTTTGGGGTTTGTCTTCGCCTCCCTTGCTATCCTTACCTCATTATTCCTCTTTGCTTTCCTTATCTCGGTTTTAACCCTACTCGCCAATACCCTATAATAGTCACGGAGGTGAATTTCGCCACGATTTATCCTTCTACCTATAGCCTTCCTTTGGCCACTGATGTTCTTTAAATAATTATTTTTCCATTTAGGGTCATTGTTGTCTGATCTGAGTTTTTTGTATGGTATGTTCTGCCTTTGTGCATTAAGTAACTCAATATTTAAATTGTCGTGGAACTCGGCAATCTCAGATCTCGTTATCAGGTCGGTGACATCAGTCAGATTCACAGCCAAGCGCGACACCCCCTCTCTCAGCTGCCTCTTTAAACTGTCAAAGTTTGCCCTTCTGAAATCTGGTACTTTAGTGGAATTTTCCTTACGTCTGCCCTGAAAATCTAACTGGAATCGAATTTCTTTGTGATCGCTGTTTGCAAGTTCGTTCCCTACCTCGACATTGCTAATTAGGTTTTCTCTGTTCGACAGAACTAAGTCCAGTATATTATTACCCCGTGTGGGTTTGGTTATATGTTGACTTAGGAAACAGTCCTGGATCGTCTCGAGAAAATCCTGTGATTCTGAGTTACCCGTAAGGTCAGTCCAATCTATTTGGCCAAGGTTAAAGTCGCCTACTATACAGACTTTGTTGTGTATGGAAGCCCTGCGCATTTCATCCCAGATAAGTCGCTCATTGACGCTATCAAGATTGGGGGGTCTATTTATTACTCCTGTGATTAATTTTTCCCGACCGTCGCTTAATTCTATCCAAATTGTTTCTGTATTCCTCTCAGTTTTTATTTCCTTATTTATTTCACACTTCAGATTATCCCTAACATAGATTGCTACTCCGCCTCCTTTCCTGGTCTGCCTATCGGTATGGAACAGTTTGTAACCCGCAATTTGGTATTCGACTGGTAACTCACGTGTGTCTAGGTTGATCCATGTTTCAGTGAATGCAATTATATCGATTTTTTCGGTACATACCAAGGCCCTAATATCATCCATTTTGTTTCTCATACTTCTACTGTTCGTGTAGTATACATTTAAGTTAGTCGTGTTCTGAGTCCTCCCCTTACCGCGTTTAGTTTTAAACTCCCTGTCTAATTTAGTTTTGTCATCATTCCTAACACTATTTCCCTGTAGTCTTTCACTTTGTTTACCCGCTCCCACTGCAGTCTCCTCCACCCCCGTGCCCATATGTTCCCTTAGCAGTTTAAAGACTTCGATATCTTTTGAACTGCCCCTACTGTTTGTATAGTATACATTTAAACCTACTCTTCCCTGGTCCTGTTTTACCCCCTGTCCTGAGCAACTAATTTTACTTCCCAGGACCTGCTTGTTTTTTGACTCCCACTTTCCCCGACCCCTCTCTACTGGCGAAACCCCCCCTTCGGAGTGACAATTTCACGCTCCAGGGATGCAGACAACGTCTTTACCCCCTCACGAGACAAGTGTACTCCGTCGCGGCAGTACAGGTAGTCGTTGCCATAGAATCGTTGCCAGTTATCAATGAATGCCCAACCATTGTTTGCACAATGTTTTTCCAGTCGGCAATTTATAGCAATTGCCCTGGACAGCCATTCACGACCAACCCCTCTTCTAGGCAAGACACCACATACTATCGGGATCCCTCCCCTATCTCTAATCTTCCCCAGCGCCTCCCTATACCTCGCTGCTATTCAGTTTATAAATGATAGGCAATGAGAACAATGAAAATCTTCTAGCCTCCCCTATACCTCGCAGCATTACAGTTTATAAATGATAAGCAATGAGAACAATGATAGATGAATGTATCATTTTGTTTATTATGCCTACAAGTAAAATTTCATTAAGATGTTCTCACCCAACCAAATTCGCCTATATAAAGAATATAACTAAAATTTTCTTGAAAGCAAGACCCCCTGGGAGAGCAAAGTCTTGACCCGGGGAGACATGTAGAACTGTCTGTACATTAGCCGACAATGAAACCAAGCATCTTTGTTAGTAGTGCAGAGAGGAGGGTCTCAGGGCACTGCTGATTCTGTCTATTGCAACATATGGCACTGTAACCCTTTCTTGCGAGTGTCCACACTTTGATCCTAAAATATCCACAGCATTTTTTTTATAAAGTGTTAGGTTGTATCTATTTGTTACAACTACTGAGGTTTTGACGCACTCATACAGCATGTATTACGGATTACAGAAAGATATTCTCCCTAATGATCGCTGTTTGTTTTCTCCAGGTTGTTACTCCTTATAAACTCAAATAGTACAACAACCTTACGAGATAAAAAACAAATACACGAACATGAAAGTGTATTTTAAGTGACGAGTAAGTGAGACTGTTACCCGAGCCGAATAATTTAAGTTTATTAAAAAGAGTCGGAGAAAACTGAGGATTTCACCAATGGCGTATAGTATAGTGCAGGGGTGGCCAACCAGTCGATCGCGATCGACTGGTCGATCGCAATCCCTTCTCTAGTCGATCTCATGGCATAGTTAAACTTAATGACCAGCTGCCATACTGTACAAATATCATATTAAAACTATGTTCATAATCATTGGGATATTTTTGTTCAGATTTTTTCTTGGAATAGATTATCATTAGGGACACATCAGAGCGAGACATACGGAAAAACTTCAACTGTGCCATACTGTGTGTGGCGGAACCTGATAGGAAGTGTTCGCGTTCATACGGGCGGGTGCTGCTGACTGGTTCCTGGTGAGGAAATTGATGAGCAAGTTGTCATCAGTTGTAGGTTAAAACTAAGCAAGTATTTGCTTTTATATGTTTACAAATACACGTTAAACCTTGTATTAATGAATTTGGGAATGAAAAAGTTAACTCAATATTGAGGAGTCTTGTCAAAAGTAAAGAGAGAGAGAATCATATTTGACAACCCTGCCCCTACGAGCCTACACACTTGTCACCAACAATGCAGTGATTTTCAGCCATCTGCAATACTTGTTATTCTTGTTATGGAAAAGTCTTCGGTGATTACGAGAATTACTGACTTTTTAGCTTAGCAACAGTTCTCGCCGCAATCCTAGAGTAGACAGAAGTGTCCACACCAGCCGGCGACAATTGCTTTTGAAAAAAACAATACAAAATAAAATAAAAACGTTATGCAGTGTTGGTTAGTAACTCCTATATTCATATAGGAAAAGCCATGGAAAAAAATAATTCTTGTATTCACGTACGACTTTCTTTTCCAAGTACAGGTTATTGGCCATCAACTGAACCAAAAATAATTTCTGGACCAAGTACTAAAAGGACCAAAATTTACCATTTTCACAATGAATGGAAGAAAGTCTATTTTTTGACCATGAATAATTTGAGGTGTGTGTGTCTGATCTGCCATGCGTCTCCAGCTCTCGCCAAGAAAGGAAATCTTGAAATGCATATAAAAAGTTTTCACAAGAAGTATGATAATGATTTCTCACCCAAAAGTGAGCTACGAAAGAGGAAAGTTAATGGACTGAAATCACAACTTACTGCACAATAAACTCTTTTTACCGGCGCGTGCTCAAAATCAAGGGTAGCAAACCATTGCATCATTCAGGGTAAGTCGAGTACTTACAAAGCATAAAAAAACATTTCAAGATAGAGAAATATTCAAAGAGGCCTTTTTAGAAGCAGCAGATTTGTTGTTTGAAATTTTTAAAAATAAGTCTGAAATACTGTTTTCTTTTAAGGATGTTCAGTTATCAAGAAACACTGTCATGAGGCGCTGTGAATTTATGGCTGAGGATTTGGGTGAATAACTAATTAAAGACATGAGTGTGTGTTCTTTTCATTACAATTTGATGAGTCTACTGATGTGGTCGATACATCTCAATTATGCATTTTCATTGGAATGGTGTTTAAAGACATGAGCACCAAGGAGGAACTGCTGAAAATTCTACCATTAAAAGGAAAAACTCGGGTTGAAGACATATTTCAGACTTTCGGTGATTTTGTTAATATTACACAGTTGCCAACTTGTATCTATGACAACTGATGGGGCACCTGCAATGGCTGGCCGAGTCAGTGGGTTCATTGCCCTGTGCAGGAGTGATGATAGGTTTCCTAACTTTTGATCACAACGAAGTGTGGCTGTTAGATTTAGCTTTTTTAGTTGACATGACGCTATGCTGAATAAACTAAACTTAGATTTGCAAGGGAAAGATAAAACTATAGTTGACATGATGAGTGCTGTGACTGCTTTCAAGCAGAAAGCTAAAACTAGTGTCTTCGCAGCTGCATCAACAACAACTACGAAACTTCAGAAATATGATGTCTGAACTAGAAAACCAAGTTTGACAGTACTCGATATATTGGATGAACAAATGGTCCCCAGTGAATGGAAAGTGGCTTATGTGAGTCCTATCTTCAAGAAGGGCGATAGTCACTCCACGAACAACTATAGACCGGTGAGCCTGACCAGCATAATATGTAAAGTACTTGAGAGTATTATCAGAGATGCCGCGATGGAACATCTACTACGAAACAACCTTGTAAAGGATTGCCAACACGGTTTTATGCCGGGGCGCTCTTGCTTGACACAATTGCTCAAGGTATTGGATATTTGGACCCATATTCTAGAACGGGGTGGTAATATCGACAATATTTACCTAGATTTTGCCAAGGCTTTCGACAGTGTACCCCACGAAAGGCTGAAAATCAAACTGGAAGGGTACGGAATTCGGGGAAATGTCCTAGCGTGGATAGAAGACTTTCTACATGACCGCAAGCAATGTGTGGTGATTAATGGCACGAAATCGTCATCTGTACCTGTAACAAGTGGGGTACCGCAGGGTAGTGTATTGGGCCCGCTGTTGTTTGTTTGTTTCATAAATGATATGCCTGACGTTGTACACTCCTCCATACAAATGTTTGCCGATGATGGCAAGTTATTTCGGGAAATTAAGAACCAAGCGGACTGTGAAGAGCTGCAGAAGGACCTCTGTGGGCTCCAGGAATGGTCGAAGGAATGGCTGCTGAGATTCAATGTCACGAAGTGTAAGAGGATGCACCTGGGGCGTACCAACGGTAAGGAGGCGTACCATATGTCCCAACGGGATGAAGAAAATGTACTAGTTGAGACTGTGTGTGAGAAGGACCTAGGTGTGTATGTTGACAATGAGCTGAAGTTCTCGGGCCATTGTGAGAAGAAGGTAAATCAGGCAAATATATTATTGGGTCATATAAGAAGGTCGTTCAGATATCTAGACGGTCCGTCCCTCGTGACGATCTTCAGGAGTGAAGTGCTTCCCCATCTGGAGTACTGTCACCCCATCTGGTCCCCGAGATATGCTAGGGACTGTCAGTTGGTTGAAAATGTTCAAAGGAGGGCCACCAAACTGGTGCCTGCACTTCGGCACCTCAGCTACCCTGAGAGATTGGAGCGCCTGAACTTGCCTAGCTTATACTACAGACGGGCAAGGGGGGACCTAGTTGAGGTTTATAAGCATCTCAGGGGGCACTACTCAGTTGAGTGTCCTTACTTGGAGCTGGCGGACGCTCGCCCCACAAGGGGTCACAGCTCAAGATTGAAGAAGCCGCAAGTCCAGAAAACCGTGAGGGCAAACTTTTTCGGAGTGAGGGTTGTAAACTCTTGGAACAATCTACCAGAGAGTGTTGTGACGGCACCGAGTGTGAGCTCTTTCAAGAGAAGACTTGACCAACACTGGAGCGGGTTCAGGTACATTCAGGAGCCGGTGCATGCCCAGTATTTGCCAACAGTGCGTGACAGAGACGTGACCGATCGCCCGGGCGGCTAGCGAGCTGATCTTTTGGTGAAGAATATAAATGAAAAGAGACGTGACCGATCGCCCAAGCGGCTAACAAGCCGATCAGTGGCGAAGAGGATAAAAGTAAAAAAAAAAAAAAAAGTAAAAGTATATAGCAACAATAGAACCTGTTGCAACATATATGTGTTTTCCATTTGGTAAAGACACAATTGTTGAAGATATTGCATCTAGAATGGCATCAGTATTTAACATGGATATATCTGAAGTCGAAAATGAACTTCTGAAACTTTAAAATAATATTCAGATCAAATCTATGGCAACAGGAGGAAGTTTCTGGAACTTTTTCAGTGAAGAAAATATCCCAATGTCAGAAAATGTGTGGTGGGAGGGGGAGTGTTTTGGGTGAATATTAGGCTGGTAGATCGCGTCAGGGTAACTGTGGAAAAGTAGATCACATCACACAAAAGGTTGGCCACCCCTGTAGTGGAAGGTATGACTGAGAGATTCATGTTATAATCCACTAATGCTTAGACCAAGTAACACCAATGTAACGTGTGTTGTGTGTGTGTGAGTGACTGTGTATGTAAGTGACTGTGTATGTGAGTGACTGGATAAGTAAATAATAATAATTAACAGTTTATTGAAGGAGCATGGCCACCGGAAGGCTGAAAATATACACTTGCATTTACAAATAATATACAAGTAACTTACAGTAAGTGATACAAATATGATATATAATAACTAGGTGGGGAGAAGGTCATACTACAAGGCATTTCAACATAGTGACAGTGCAAAAAGGTAAGATTGACTGGGAGTGAATACACTGGTTGATTACGGGTTGTTGATTATATTTACAATGGTTGAGACTGGGCTGTTCTTATAGCGATCAGTTCGTGCTCGTATGGGCTGGATGCGGTTGTGGTGTCAAACAGAAATTCTCGGACGAGGGATCCCGGGTGGTAGTAGGAGCCGGTGTCGAGGATAGTGCAGAAGCTTCTCACCAAATTTGCACATGAGGTCGTGGTGATGGTCAGAGAGAGCCGAGAGGGTCAGTGTGTTGAGCGCTTCCTGATATGTGGAGTAGGAAGGGGGGAGAATCAGAGAATAATCTTGCATGCCCTCTTTTGCACTTATTCTAGGTGTTTATGTTGTGTGGCATTTAGGGAGGAAGACCAGGTAGGGGAGGCATAGGTGAGCTTGGGAAGTATGAATGTTAAGTAAACACTAAGGAGCTGGGGCGCAGGAACACCAGGGGACTTGAGTCGGCGGAGGAGGTGGAGACGAAAACTGGAGGATTTGACAACTTCACTGACGTGTTTTTTTCCTATCTAGTCTGTTGTCAATGGTGACTCTGAGGAGCTTAGTGGAGTCTACAACCTGGAGTGTGTTGGGACCTAAAGTAATGGAGGGAGGTGGGACAACGTCGGGGGGAGAGTTTTTTTTTTTTTTACGGGGACTAGCCCACCCGGGTACAGGTCGCTGACCCACGTCAGGGCCTGGGGGCGAAAATGTAATAATAATAATAATAATAATAATAATAATAATAATAATAATAATAATAATAATAATAATAATAATAATAATAACTATTATTATTATTATAATAATAATTCATACAAAAATAATAACAAAATACTGTAAATAAAAATAAAATACTGTACTAAAGATAATAATAATAATAATAATAATAATAATAATAATAATAATAATAATAATAAATAAATACAAAAACGAAAAAAATATATCAAGAATGAGAAACGATATACATTATGTATGTTGTGTTGTCAAAGTAAGAGAAACAATTGAGACCCTGCAATTGTGTGTAAATGAGGCAGAAAGTCAGATCATCAACCTGGGACTTGGTCACATATAGCAGCAGGGTCTACCATTAGACAACACATTATGCTTCCAATATCTTCCCTGGCGGTAGTACCTCCCTGTTTGATAGCTGCCTACTATCTACTGGAGAGGTTGATGTTGATGGTGACGTTGTTGTTGGTTTCCCAATTTTGGAGACTGTTCAATAAATCCTGAAAGGCGGTGTAGTCGGGAGCAGAGTTGTTGGCACTGATCTCAATGGTGGAGTCGTCGCCATATTTCCAGCGAGCAGAGGTTTCTCTTAAGGCATCATCGATAAGCTTAAGGAAGCAGAGCGGTCCCATATTGGTGCCTTGGGGGACCCCACAGGTGAGTGACTGAAAAGGGGAGACAGCCTCTCGGAAGCGTACTGCTTGGCGTCGGTCATTAAGGAAGTCAGTGACTGTGAGTGACTGTGTGTATGCGAGTGACTGTGTATGCGAGTGACTGTGTGTATGCGAGTCACTATGTATGTATGTGAGTCACTATGTGTGTATGTGATTGACTATGTTTGTATGTGAGTGACTCTGTATGTATGTGAGTGACTATGTGTGTATGTGAGTGACTATGTATGTATGTATGTATGTGAGTGACTATGTGTGTATGTGAGTGCCTATGTGTGTATGTGAGTGACTGTATGTGATTATGTGTGTATGTGAGTGACTGTACAGTATGTGACTATGTGTGTATGTGAATGACTATGTGTGCTTGTGAGTGACTGTGTATATGACTATATGTACAGTATATGAGTGACTATGTGTATGTGAGTGACTATGTGTGTATGTGAGTGACTATGTGTGTATGTGAGTGACTGTATGTGATTATGTGTGTATGTGAGTGACTGTACAGTATGTGACTATGTGTGTATGTGAATGACTATGTGTGCTTGTGAGTGACTGTATATGACTATATGTACAGTATATGTGAGTGACTGTGTGTATGTGAGTGACTATGTATGTATGTGAGTGACTATGTGTGTATGTGAGTGACTGTGTGTGTATGTGAGTGACTGTGTGTGTATGTGAGTGACCTGTGGTGTAATGGTCAGCATGCTCGCCTGGCAAGCGAGCGGACCCGGTTACGATCCCCGGGCAGGGTGAAATTATGGGCAAGTTTCTTTACGCCATTTGCCTCTGTCTACCCAGTAGTAATTGGGAACCTGGATGTTAATCGTGTTCCGGGTTAATGGTTAGCCAGTGCAGTTGGCGAGTTGTCCGGTCTTCTCAGACTATTCCTTGACACTGGGTTATGCAACTCGTTAACTCAGGGTGTGGTTGTTGTTTTGGCGACAGCTTCTACACCTTAAACACTGGGTCATGCAGCTCATTAACTCAGGGTGTGGTTGTTGTGTTGGCGACAGCTTCTACACCTTAAACACTGGGTCATGCAGCTCGTTAACTCAGGTTGTGGTTGTTGTGTTGGCGACAGCTTCTACACCTTAAACACTGGGCCCTGCAGCTCGTTAACTCAAGGTGTGGTTTTTGTGTTGTTGATAGCTTCTACACCCTAAACACTGTGTCATGCAGCTCGGTAACTCAAGGTGTGGTTGTTGTATTGGCGACAAATTTACACCTTAAACACTGGGTCATGCAGCTCGTTAACTCAAGGTGTCATTGTTGTATTGGCGACAGCTTCTACACCTTAAATGCTGGGTCATGCAGCTCGTTAACTCAGGGTGTGGTTGTTGTGTTGGCGACAGCTTCTACACCTTAAACACTGGGTCATGCAGCTCGTTAACTCAGGGTGTGGTTGTTGTGTTGGCGACAGCTTCTACACCTTAAACACTGGGTCATGCAGATCGTTAACTCAAGGTGTCATTGTTGTATTGGCGACAGCTTCTACACCTTAAACACTGGGTCGTGCAGCTCGTTAACTCAGGGTGTGGTTGTTGTGTTGGCGACAGCTTCTACACCTTAAACACTGGGTCATGCAGCTCGTTAACTCAGGGTGTGGTTGTTGTATTGGCGACAGCTTCTACACCTTAAACACTGGGTCATGCAGCTCGTTAACTCAGGGTGTGGTTGTTGTGTTGGCGACAGCTTCTACACCTTAAACACTGGGTCATGCAGCTCGTTAACTCAAGGTGTGGTTGTTGTGTTGGCGACAGCTTCTACACCTTAAACACTGGGTCATGCAGCTCGTTAACTCATGGTGTGATTGTTGTATTGGCGACAGCTTCTACACCTTAAACACTGGGTCATGCAGCTCGTTAACTCATGGTGTGGTTGTTGTATTGGCGACAGCTTCTACACCTTAAACACTGGGTCATGCAGCTCGTTAACTCAGGGTGTGGTTGTTGTATTGGCGACAGCTTCTACACCTTAAACACTGGGTCATGCAGCTCGTTAACTCATGGTGTGGTTGTTGTATTGGCGACATCTACGACACATAAGAACATAAATATGGAGGAAACTGCAACGGGCCAATTGGCCCATACTGGGCAGTCCCATTTACACCCAACCCCTGTTGATCATTTATCCAGCCAGTCTATGTTTGAAGCTATCCAGCGAATTCGAGATGATGATGACATTTGGTAACTTGTTCCACTCGTCCACTACTTTGTTTCCAAACCAATGTTTACCTTTTTCGCGCCTAAATCTAATTTTGTCTAATTTAAAGCCATTGTTACGAGTTCCCTCCTGGTTGGATAGTTTGAGTACCTTTGTCATATGACCTTTGTTTAGCCCTGCCTTCCATTTATACACCTCTATCATATTGCCCCTCACTCTACGTCTCTCGAGGGAGTGCATATTATAATGCTTTAGCCTGTCTCTGTACTCAAGGTTCCTAATGCCCGGGATTAGTCTTGTCATTCTCCTCGGGATTCTTTCCAAGGATTTTATATCCATTCTGTAATATGGTGACCAGAATTGAACTGCGTAATCCAAGTGAGGTTTCACAAACGCAAGATATTGTTTTAAGATGACCTCGCTAGTCTTGTAACTAACACTCCTTTGTATGAACCCAAGAACTTTATTAGCCTTGTTTCGAGCAAATACACATTGTTTACTTGGCTTAAGATTCCTACTTATCATTACTCCTAAATCTTTCTCGCAGTTGGATTTCTCAATAACATCGTTGTTCATCTGGTATCTGGTTTCCCTGTTTACATCTCCTATACTCAGTACTTTACATTCGTCCACATTGAATTTCATCTGCCGTTTTTCAGACCATTCGAAAAATTTGTTTAGATCTTCCCATAGTTTTGCGGAGTCCTCGTCAGATTTGATAACACGTCCTATTTTAGTGTCATCAGCAAATTTACTTATGTTGCTGTCAATGCCGATATCTATGTCGTTTATGTATATAATAAATAATAATGGTCCAAGTACTGAGCCTTGGGGAACTCCACTAGTGACGTTGCTCCAACGGGATTTAGTGCCGTTAATGTTCACTCGCTGTTTCCTGTCCTGTAACTACGCCCTAATCAATTTTAGAATATTACCTTTAATGCCATGAGCCTCCACTTTTCTTATTAGTCTTTCGTGGGGGACTCTGTCGAAGGCTTTGCTAAAGTCGAGATATACCACATCATAATTGTGCCCCTCGTCCACTGATTCGAAAACAGATGAAAAGAATGTTAATAGATAAGTTAGACATGAACGCCCACTTGTGAAGCCATGTTGGGAATTATTGATTAGCTTGTGCTTCTCCAGGTGATTTCGAATAGAGTTTGAAATGATTGCTTCCATTAATTTGCCTACAATTGATGATGGACGGTAGTTAGAGGATAGAGATCTATCCCCCTTCTTGAAAATCGGTATTACATTCACTATCCTCCGGGATTCTGGTACTACACCCGTTTTTAAGGACACGTTAAACAACTTTGCTAAGGGCATACTAAGCTCTTCCTTACATTCCTTTAATACTTTGGCAAATATCTCATCGTGACCTGGTGACTTATTAGGCTTTAGTTTGTCTATTTGCTTACTAACATCGTTACTAGTCACTGCTATCTTGCTTAATTTATTTTCTTCACAATCTCTGTATAGAGTCCGTGCCTCGCGTATCATGTTTAAATTTTCGGTGGTGAAAACTGTTGAAAAATATTTATTCAGACTCATTTCTCCGTCGTTATCAGTTAGCTCGCCGGTAATTGACTGTATTGGTCCAACCTTTTCTCGTGTTTTAGTTTGATACATTTGATAGAATCCCTTGGGGTTTGACTTCGCCTCCCTTGCTACCTTCAGCTCATTATTCCTCTTTGCTTTTCTTATCTCGGTCTGAACCCTACCGGCCAATTCTTTATAATAATCTCGGAGGTAAACTTCATCACGATTTATTCTTCTACCTATAGCCTTCCTTTGTCCAATAATATTCTTAAAATAATTATTTATCCATTTAGGGTCATTGTTGTTTGATCTGAGTTTTTTGTATGGTATGTTCTGCCTTTGTGCATTAAGTAACTCATTATTTAAATTGTCGTGGAACTCGGCAACCTCAGATCTTGTTATTAGGTCATTCTCAACCCACAGGTCTCCAGGTAAGGTGAGGCCGCCTCTGTGGGTGCGTGATTGTGTGAGGTCACCTCATGACGTCATGTAATTCACTCCCCTAGCGTGATACCCTTCTTCAGCTGCCTTTTTCAAACTATCAAAGTTTGCCCCTTCTGAAATCTGGGACTTTAGTGGAATTTTCCTTGCAGCTGCCCTGAAATTTAACTGAATCAAATTTTGTGATCGCTAAGTTAGCAAGTTCGTTTCACCTGACATTACTGATGAGGTTTTCTCTTTTGACAGAATTATATCGAGTATATTATTACCCTGTGGTCTTGGTTATATGTTGGCTTAGGAAACAGTCCTGATTGTTTCAAGAAAATTCTCTGATTCTGAGTTGCCCATAAGGTCAATCCAATCTATTTTGGCTAAAGTTAAAGTCGCCTACTGCGCAAATCCTCATATAAAGGGAAGCCTCTGTGCATTTCATCCCAAAATGAGTCGCTTCATTAACTCTTTATCAGGATTAGGAGGTCTATATATTACTCCTGTGATTAATTTTTCCTACCATCGATTACTTTTATCCAAAATTGTTTTGCTTTTCCTCTCTCAGATTTTATTTCCTTATTTATTTTCACTTCAGATTATCCCCGATGGCAGATTGGGTTACACCGCCCTTTCCTAATTCAGTCTATCAGTATGAAATAATTTGTAACCCGCAATTTGGGATTCTGCTGGTGGGTAATCACGGAGTCTAGGCTTTATCCATGTTTCGGTGAATGCTATTATATCGATTTTTTCGCACATACCAACGCCTGATTTCATCCATTTTGTTTCTCATACTTCCTACTTTTTATGTAGTAGAGATTTGGGTTACCTGTGGTCTGAGTCTTCTTTTGTCACAGTTTAGGTTTAAACTCCCTGCCTAAGTTTTTTTCATAACTCTTTCACTTTGTTTACCCGTTCCCACTGCAGTCTCCCTCCCTCCACCCCGTGTATGTTCTCCTAGCAGTTTAAAAACCTCGACATTTTTTAACTGCCCTCTCAGAAGAGCCAGCCTTAAACTCTGGGTCATGCAGATCGCTAACTCAAGGTTGTTGTATTGGCGACACCTTAAACATTGGGTCATGTAGTTCGTTAACTCAAGTTGTGGTTGCTGTATTAGTGACAGCTACTACACCTTAAACACTAGGTCATGCAGCTCGTTAACTCAGGGTTGTTGTTGTATTGGCCACAGCTTCTACACCTTAAACAAATTCATGCCTAGGTGGCCCTAGGGCCGGCCATCCTCATTCCACGAAGGGCAACCATTATTATGTATGTGAGTGACTGTATATGACTATGTGTGTTTTTGGTTTTGTTTTTGTACCGGGATTAGCTCACCCGGGCACAGGTCACTGACCCACATCAGGGCCTGGGGGGCGAAAACATAATAATAATAATAATAATAATAATAATAATAATAATAATAATAATAATAATAATAATAATAATAATAATAATAATAATATTAATAATAATAAATACAAAACGAAAAATAAATCAAGAATGAGAAACGATATACAGTATGTATGTTGTGTTGTCAAAGTAAGAGAAACAATTGAGACCCTGCAATATTGTGTAAATGAGGCAGAATGTCAGATGAGCAACCTGGGACTTGGTCACAATTTTCGTGATGCCATATAGCAGCAGGGTCTACCATTAGACAACCCATTATGCTTCCAATATCTTCCCAGGCTGTAGTACCTCCCTGTTTGGTAGCTGTTTACTACCTTCTGCCTACCTATGTGAGTGACTGTATGTGACTGTGTGTATGTGAGTGACTGTATGTGACTGTGTGTATAATAATAATAATAATAATAATAATTAACGGTTTATTGAAAGAGCTTGGCAGCCAGAAGGCTGAAAATATACAGTTACATATTTGGGGAATGGGTTACGAATTACAAATAATATACAAGTGACACAAATAAGACATATAATAACTTAGATGGGGATCAGCTCAAACTACAGTTCATTTCAACATAGTGACAGTGTAGGGAGCAGTGTTTACTGGGAGTGAATACACTGATTTATTACATGTTATTGATAATTTTTACAATGGTTGGGACTGGGCTGTTCTTATAGCGATCAGTTCGTGCACGTATGGGCTGGATGCGGTTGTGGTGTCGAACAGCAATTCTCGGACAGGGGATCTCAGGTGGTAGTAGGGGCCGGTGTCGGGGATGGTGTAGAAGCTTCTTACCAAATTTGCAGATGAGGCCGTGGTGATGGTCAGTGAGAGTCGAAAGGGTCAGTGTGTTGAGCGCTTCTTGATATGTGGAGTAGGAAGGGGAGAGAGTAATCTTGCATGCCCTCTTTTGCACTTTTTCTAGGTGTTTACGTTGTGTGGCATTTAGGGAGGAAGACCAGGTGGGGGAGGCATAGGTGAGCTTGGGAAGTATGAATGTTGTGTATACACTGAGGAGCTCGTGTGCAGGACTGTGTGTATATAATAATAATAATAATAATAATAATAATAATAATTATTAACTGTTTATTGAAAAAGTTCTGCAGCCCGAAGGCTGAAAATATACATTGGACATAAATGACTTATTACATACATTGGTAGTTTAACAAAAGCCTTCACTAGAGAAAGGTAAAGGAACATACAGTGAACATACAGATTAATGTTTAAAGTGGAGGTCACGTAGGTCTTGGGAATTCAAAACTAACATAACATTGACATTTTAATTCCCAGAGACAAACACACACACACACACACACACACACACACACACACACACACACACACACACACACACACACACACACACACACACACACACACACACACACACACACAGGCTTACAAAATATATATACAAACGAAAATATTGTATGGTAATTTTGAACCCCTAATATTATCCCTTCATTACTGTAATATGGTTGTATATTTTTTTTCTTCGGGGAAGAGCCCACGAAGATGTCAGAAAATAAGCTTTTTGAAGTGAGACATTGTATGAGTATGAAAACATAGAAGAAGGCAGAGCATTCCACAGTTTGGCTGTGTGAAGAAAGAAGGATGTACTATAACGGGTTATTGTAGTGTGACCGACATCCACAGAGAAACGGTGGGCATCTCGGTCATATAAGCATCTCAAGGGGCACTACTCAGTCGAATGTCCTTACTTGGAGCTGGCAGATGATCGCCCCACAAGGGGTCACAGCTCAAGATTGAAGAAGCCGCAGGTCCAGAAAACTGTGAGGGCATACTTTTTCTGAGTGAGAGTTGTGAACTCTTGGAACAATCTACCAGAAAGTGTTGTGACGGCACTGAGTGTGAGTTCTTTTAAGACCAAACTTGACCAACACTGGAGCAGGTTCAGGTACATTCAGGAGCCGGTGCATGCCCAGTACTGTACTTGCCAACAGTGCATAACAGAGACGAGACGTGACCGATCGCCCAAGCGGCTAACGAGCCGATCAGTGGTGAAGAGGGTAAAAGTAAGACATGTGTTACGAGCCCACGGCCTTGCCGGCGGTACACAGGATGCCAAACCCACCGAACATTGCCCGTTAAAGTACCTGTAAAAGAGAGAAAGTGAAGCAACATTGCTGGAAAGAGAAAGGGAAGAAAGATTGTCGACTAAAGTAGGAGAGTTAATAAGTTGAAATGCCTTTGATTCCACTCTATGTAAAAGTTGGACAGAAGAAGAGCCACCCCAGATATGAGAGCAGTACTCCAAGTTAGGACGAATGAATCCCTTATATACTTGAAGCAACTGCTCAGGAGTGAAGTAGCTACGGCATCTGTACAGCATTCCCAGCTTTCAGGAGGCCACTTAGGCAATGTTATGGATGTGTGGCTTTCATGACATATTAGAGGAAATGGTGAGGCCTAGCCTATCTATTTTATAATTTGACAGAATGATTGCATCCTGAAATGTGATTGGTGGGGGATCATCTACTTTGGAAAGTGTAATTAGCAAATACTGAGTTTTATTACTATTGAATTTAACCAAGTTTCTACCTCCCCATTAGGAGATGCTGCTCAGTGATGTGTAGTAATGTATTGTACTTTACATTAACATTGGTGTAGTTTACTGTTTTGTGAATATTATTGCTTATTTTCTATTTATACTGGTATACTGACTTTATTTGGTACATTGTAACTTACACTGGTATGTTGTAACTTAACACTCGTACATTGTAACTTACACTGGTACATTGCAACTTACACTAGTACATTGTAACTTACATTAGTACATTGTAACTTACAGTAGTACACTGTAACTTACACTAGTACATTGTAACTTACACTAGTACAGTGTAACTTACATTAGTACACTGTAACTTACACTAGTACATTGTAACTTACACTAGTGACAAGGACCACCGCGGTGTTTACATATATCGTGAAAACTGTGTCGGCGACCCCAAGCACCAGGGACAAAGACCCACGGTCTTTACGACTGACAAATATTAACAGATGTCTACCAGTGTCAGTGGCCCTCAAAGTGCCGTCAGTGACAAACACTTCCGTCCGCCCACAACAGATATCAACAGATGGCCACCAATCACTTACTCCCGACGCACTCTGTACCATCTAAAGCGTGGGAACGGTTATCCTGATGGCAGTGTTATCGCGCGACTCAAGTCACTGAACATATTCCACGCGCGGAGCCGTAGACAAGGCCGTCATACACATAAGCCCATTAGAACCGTAACCTCCACTAGGAAACCGGAGAAACCCACCCCTGACAGACCATACCACCACACTGAAGTTCCACGGATATGGTATGATCTCCCGTCTTTACTGCTATCCAACGTCACTTCCCTAGCTAACAAGTTCGACGAGCTGGCAACTACAGTCAGGTCAGCCGCCGCGAGCGTCGTTGCCATATGTGAGGCTTGGCAAATTGTGCCTGAAACGTGTCATATTGAGGGATATCAACTCTTTCATCACCTTCGTTCACATAGACGCGGAGGGGGCGTTGCCCTCTTCTGTCAAGATGACCTACGCCCGTCACGCCTGGATGTTCAAGTCCCAGCAGATGTGGAAGCATTATGGGTACGTGTTGTGCCACGGGCCCACCCGCGCAACACTGCTTCCATCATAATCTGTGTGGCATACCATCCGCCTCGCTCACCCACCAGAGACACTCTTATCAATCATCTCATCACCACCTCAGACCACCTCAGAGTTAGGTACCCATGTGCCAAGTTAGTATTATGTGGGGATTTTAATGAAATTTACACCACTGATATCCAGGACCAGCTATCACAATCACAAGTTGTGACCTTCCCCACACACGGTCAAAATACCCTTGACCTTATCTTAACTGACTTAGCGGACCAGTACCAACCACCTCAACCAATGCCTCCTATCGGGTGTAGCACACACTTATCAGTGCTCTGGTCCCCAGCTGCCACTCCCACTCAAGTACAGAGACCCTACATCAAGACCTACAGGCCGATTACTGACTCTGCAGTGCGCCTCTTCGGGCAGTGGATAGTTCACCATCCCTGGACTGAAGTACTTAGCGTGGATGACGTGGAAACCAAATGGATAAATTATACCAACACCACCATGGAAGCCCACCACCAGTCAGATCTCACCCAGCTGACTTGCCCTGGATCACACCTCGGATCAAAAGACTTATGCAACAGAGAGACAGAGCCTTTCATCTCAATGACCACATCCGCTACAGGTCCCTTCGCAACCGAGTCATCCGCGAAATACGCACTGCAAAGAAGTCCCACTACCCAACCAAATTACAACACCTGAAGCAGACCAACATCAGTCAATGGTATGGTAAGCTTAAAGAACTCTGTGGACTAAACAATAAGACACACCCCCTCCCCTTCCTTAGCCATCTCACTAATGTTGACGCAGCTGAGCAAACAAATAACCATTTCGCTACTATATGCCAGACGCTCCCCCGGCTTGACACAACCACTCTCCCTGCTTACCTACCAGCCCCCCTTCCCACTGACTTAGTAGAAGAATTTGAAGTAGCAAAACGCCTGGACAAACTAAAATTAAAACGCTCTACCACCCCCATTGACTTACCAATGAAACTCTTCAAGGAGTTCTCCCCGGAGCTTGCTAAACCCCAATGCTCCATCATCAATGCTTCTCTCAGTCAAGCCAGATGCCCAGCTGACTGGAAGACCTCTTATGTATCACCAGCCCACAATCCTTAAATCAACTACGACCTATTGCAATCACCCCAATACCCAGCCTAATCTGTGAAAGTTTTGTGTTCGACTGGGCTTATGCTGATATTGCAGGAGTCGTAGACCCTCAGCAATTTGGCAACATGAAAACTTCCTCCACCACTCACTGTCTTGTCAGCTTTCTCGATTACATATACCGCCATCTCGAGAAACGAAAAACGTCTGTAGCTGTCTCCTTCATTGATTTCACTAATGCGTTCGACCCAGTTGACCACAATATAATCATCAACAAAGCTATTGACCTCGGGCTTCGGAGAAGTCTTATACCATGGCTTACAGACTTCCTCAGTGACCGACGCCAAGCTGTACGCTTCCAAGGGGCTGTCTCCACCTTTCAGTCACTCACCTGTGGCGTCCCCCAAGGCACCAAGATGGGACCACTCTGCTTCCTTATGCTCATCAATGATGCCCTAAGAGAAACCCCTGCTCGCTGGAAATATGTCGACGACTCCACCATTGGGATCAGCGTCAACAATTCTGCTCCCGACTATACCGCCCTTCAGGATTTATTGAACAGTCTCCAAAACTGGGCCACCAACAACCATGTCACCATCAACCATACCAAGACCATGGTTATGCACATCAACCTCTCCTCCGACATTGCCCCACCTCCTTCCATTACTCTAGGTCCGAACACACTCCAGGTTGTAGATTCCACGAAGCTCCTCGGCGTCACCATAGACAACAAACTAAATTGGAAACCACACGTCAGTGAAGTTGTCAAATCCTCCAGTTTCCGTCTCCACCTCCTCCGCCGACTCAAGTCCCTCGGAGTTCCTGCCCGAGCTCCTCAGTGCTTACACAACATTCATACTTCCCAAGCTCACCTATGCCTCCCCCACCTGGTCTTCCTCCCTAAATGCCACACAACGTAAACACCTAGAAAAAGTGCAAAAGAGGGCATGCAAGATTATTCTCTCCCCTTCCTACTCCACATATCAAGAAGCGCTCAACACACTGACCCTTTCGACTCTCACTGACCATCACCACGACCTCATCTGCAAATTTGGTAAGAAGCTTCTACACCATCCTCGACACCGGCTCCTACTACCACCTGAGATCCCTAGTCCGAGAATTGCTGTTCGACACCACAACCGCATCCAGCCCATACATGCACGAACTGATCGCTATAAGAACAGCCCCGTTCCAACCATTGTAAAAATTATCAATAACTTGTAATAAACCAGTGTATTCACTCCCAGTAAACACTATTCCTTGCACTGTCACTATGTTGAAATGAACTGTAGTTTGAGCTTTTCCCCATCTAGTTATTATATATCTTATTTGTGTCACTTATGTTACTTGTATATTATTTGTAATTCGAAACCCATTCCCCAAATATGTAACTGTATATTTTCAGCCTTCTGGCTGCCAAGCTCTTTCAATAAACCGTTAATTATTATTATTATTATTATTAGTACAGTGTAACTTACATTGGCACATTGTAACTTACATTGGTGAACTATGGTTTCAGAGGCAGGCGTGGTTCAGCAGTGGGTGACAGACGACCTCTGACCCAACATCCGGCAGGTCATGGCTCTCAAGGTCAACAAAGACTTACTTCCCCTCAAAATCCATTACTTCTTCAAATATGGAGGTAAATTACTGTAGTTTGGAGTTGGAGATTTTACGAATTTTAGTTTCTGAATTCAATGTGTGTGTGTGGGGGGGGGGGTATTTTTATTACTTTGCATATATCATTAAAAACTTTTTGCTCTCATTAATACTTTTATTATTACTCAACTCTCCAAGCACACATTATTGTTTTGTTTGTTTTTTGTGGAGAAGAGAAAATACCCTTTTAACCACCTCACTACATGGTTTCATAAGCCTGTATTTTCTTCCTAAAAAATTCCAGAACTTCTTGCCTTGGTATTTTGTATGATTCATGATGTGAGTTTTGTTTTAGATTATAAGATTTATGAATTAAGCAAACCATTGATCATATTATAATAGTGTACAGGGGTGGATCCAGGAATATCAAAAGGGGGAGATCCAAGAAGTTGTGGGTGGGGGGACATGGCGAGTATAGCGAGCCCACCCAGCTGGGTTTTTTGGAGGGGGGGGGGGTCTGTAAGTCCCCCCTCCCCCGATTTTTTTTTTAATCTGACCAATATCATGGGCATTTTGAGACCATTTTGAGGCCGTTTTGAAGCCATGCACACTTGATTTTAGGAGATATTCTGAAGTCAATACAGTAGTAAATACTTTTTACTATACAAAAATGCCCGAGTACAATACTGCATTAAAGAAAAAGTTTTAGAATTTTCTGGTGAAAACAGGGATTCCGGACCCCCAGGACCACCTAGGATCCGCCCTTGGTGTAGTGTCATATGTCTTCAGAAATAGTACTGTATTGTGAATACTGTATACAGTAGTAGATCCGACACAAGAATGTCATATCTCTTATGTGTACCTTTCCTCCCCAGGGATAGCATTTTTCTTCCTCCTGCCAGTGGTGGCTCAGCAGAAGGGGATCCCAACACTAGCTGTGGGTCTCATGTGGTCTGTCACTCCCCTCACAAGCTGTGCCATCAACTTACTGATGAGTACATTAGCTGATGCTTTCAAGATCCACCGTGCATTATTCCTGGCGGGGATGGTCGTGTTCAGCTGCTCCTTTATTACAATCTTCCTCCTCCCCGATGTTTCCAAGTCCTTGAGTGTTGAGACAGCAGCAACAGTCTCTCTTCAGTGCCTGGACAACAACACTAGACTGTCTGTGTGTTCCAGTGACCACCGGTACTCGTCTAACACCTCCACTTTACCTGCATTCCAGAAGTGTGTCAATGATGATGCAGTTGACCAAATGACAAAAACTGAGGAATATGAAATAAACTGCAAGATACAGTGTACTTATCGTCATAATGAAGGTTTAAGTTTTGTTAATTTTAGTGAAAATTTTAGATTGCCTACAGATTTAATAATGAATGTTGGGAGTGAACAGTCCTTATACGACGCTTGTGAGGAGAGTCAGTGTACTATTATCACTGAGACCGACGCCACACCAGCCTTGTCACAGTCTCTTAACTTTACTTGTGGCATGAATTATGATGCAATGTGCACCTATCACTATGGTGTCCCGGGCAGTAAATTAGAAGAAGATATCACCTTGATTGATGTAGTTAAAACAGGAGAGTTTTGGCTCATGTTCATTCTCTTACTGTTGGTTTATGGTGGAAATGCTACGACCACCACCATTGCAGACACCGTGTGCTTCACTTTATTGGGTACGGCTCGTCATAAATACGGTCGCCAGCGCATGTGGGGGAGCCTGGGATGGGGGTGTGTTGGTACGGTGAGCGGGGCCCTCGTGGACTACTTCACAAAGGGAGAATCGCAAACCAACTACACTCCAGCTCTGATTATATCCATCATCTTCCTCACAATAAACCTGTTCGTCTCTTTGAAGATTCCCTTTAATATTTCCAAAAGAGAAAAGTTAAAAGCCAGCAGTGTTGGTAATGCCATTTGTACCTTCAAAATGATGATTTATCTGGTAAGACATTTTGTTAATCTTTCATTAAATGAAGTTTGTGTGGAGTATTTTTCATGAATAATATGATATTTTTAAATGTACTGTATTATCTTAGAATTAATATTAGAAATTTATTATCATAAAATTAATATAAGTACAGTACTTTGTTTTACAAACCATGAACGATAACTTCAGTCATAATTATAGTGAGTACGTATGTATAGTTGCTAAATTCTTGCTTATTTTTTTTTACTGTATATACAGATGACTGTTGCAGTGGGAGGCTCGACTGTGGGAATGATATGGACCTTCCTGTTCATCATGGTGGAGGATGTGGCTACTGCTTGGGACCCAAATTTTGCGCACATAAAGCTTCTCCAAGGTCTTATGGTGGGAACTTCTTGCTTCCTAGCAGAAGTTCCTTTCCTCTTTCTCTCATGTAAGAAACTTATTACTGTTTTACTCTTTCATATTTTTATGAATTTCCATTACCCTACAAAATTGGTGAGGCTATTCAAATCACAATATGTACAGTTAAAAAAAAATTGGCAATCCAGCTTTCCAGTGCAGCAAACAGCTGCATAAGATGATCATATGACAGCCTTGTAAAGGATTGTCACCATTCTTGTATGCCAGGACACTCCTGCTTAACACAATTACTCATAATGCAGTAGGGTCGGGATATACTGTATAGCAATTTTTTATAAAAAAAATTATATCGTGACTGCTATGGCAAACAAATGCGTTATTTGCTCACCATAGGCGCCACCGTGGCTGCTAACTCACGCATTCACGCCCGCCCACACAGTCTTTCTGATTCAGTTCTTGAAAACATGCAATGCCGTAAAGTTGCTATATCGGGTCCAATGATAGAATGAGGCAATGGAAATACAGACACGTCTGTTTCAGCGAGAAGAAAAGCCAGCAAGTGAATGTAATTTCACAGCTAGCCAAGGCTGGCTTCACAGCTTCATCAAGAATATTTGTACTGAGGTTCTGAAAATGCCTTCAACCCCACAAGATGTGAGGAGGTTGGGGATAAGCCTCGCCCCCTCAGGATCACACAAGTCAGCGAGGAGGAAAAATGGAAGGTTATTCGGCAGGCAAAAAACTTAGCAAGAAGCAAGGCATCTCAGAGTGTATTCATTCACCCAGATCGCACGGTAATGCAGAGGGAACAGCACAAGAAGCTCCTGCAGGACTTCAAGCAGAAGAGGGAGGAGTCAAGGAGGAACGGGGACGGGTGTACATGGATTATATTCAGGGGAAGGGTAGTGGAAGCAAGTGTCGACGCAGGGCAAGGGGGCAGCAACGCACCCTCCACCCGTTCTATACCCCACCCGGGAGGTGGCACCAGCTCCGCCTGCCAGACAGGAGGAGGCGAGCGCCGTGTAAACAATGACATTTCTAACCACACCCTGCAAAATACAGTGTACTTAGCAAATGCTGCAGCTTCTGAGAATGGGGGTTACTACTAAGAGCAGAGACGTTACCGAGAAAAAATTTTGGCTTGAATGTCATGTACACTAATACTGACACGTTTCTTGATAAGAGAGAGGAGTTTGAAACACCACTGAAGGTACACCAACCACATATTGTGGGAGTTGTAGAACTGTTGTACAAGAACAGGAGAATCGACCAAGAGGAATGTGAGTTCAGTATTGCTGGATATGACTCATATACGAACCTTTCTCAAGAAACTTGCAAGAAGGGTGTGGTTATCTATGGGGGACTTCAACTATGGCGACATCGACTGGAGAAACGAGTTCACTCGAAATGACTTGAATAACACTGCTACTCTTTTTGAAGAAACTCTGAGAGAAAATTATCTGTTCCAGCATGTTAGAGAACCGACACATTACAGAGGGGAGCAAACACCCAAGTCGCTTGACCTCATCATAACAAACGAGGAGGGTATGGTAACCAAACTGGAACACCTTGCCCCAGTTGGCACCAGTCACCATATAGTGCTATCATTCAGATTTAACTGTTGCCTAGTTCAGGATAAGGCCAGGGCAAGGTGCAAATATTACAAGGGAAATTACAACGGGATGAGGGAAGAGATGAGGGGTATCAGCTGGCCTGACTCATTAAGGAACAAGAACGCAGATACTACCCTGAATATCATAACTAGTAAAGTGACCCATTTGATCGATAAATATATACCCAAGACCAAACCCAGTGCTTCTAGGAATACGAGGGGATCCCTACACGTGAACCATGCGGCGGTCGACAAAGTTAAGAAGAAAACCCAGAAATTCAAGACTTGGGTTGGGTCAAACAATGAGCAGGACAGGAGGATGTATGCAAGAGCCAGAAACCAAGCAAAGATAGAGTGTAGAAGGGCTGAAAAGGAGTTCCAGAGGCTGGTTGCAAGCGAGGTCAAGTCAAACCCTAAGGCGTTTTACCGCTATGCAAAGTCCAAATTTAAAACAACGAGTAGGAGTATCAGACCTGAGGCTGGTGGATGGTAGTTACGCAGATTCTGACCAGGATAAAGCTAAGGCATTGAACAGCTTCTTTTCCTCGGTGTTCACAAGAGAGGATGCAACTAACCTTCCTGCGTTTGAGGACAGACGGTTCGACACAGCACTGACCCACATTGTGTTCACAGAAGAGGGTATTAGAAATAAACTATCAATGCTAAAGGTCCATAAGAGTCCCGGCCCTGACATGGTGCATCCTAGAGTGCTGAGAGAGTTGAGCAACGAGCTTGCTGAGCCTCTGAAGATCCTGTTTTGTAAATACCTGGATGAACAAATGGTCCCCAGTGAATGTAAAGTGGCTTATGTGAGTCCTATCTTCAAGAAGGGCGATCGTCACTTCACGAACAACTATAGACCGGTGAGCCTGACCAGCATAATATGTAAGGTACTTGAGAAACAACCTTGTAAAGGATTGCCAACACGGTTTTAACTTTTACTTTTATCCTCTTCGCCACTGATCGGCTCGTTAGCCGCTTGGGCAATCGGTCACGTCTCTGATTACTTTTCCTTTTCATTTATCCTCTTCACCAAATGATCGGTTCGCTAGCTGCCGGGGCGATCGGTCACGTCTCTGTCACGCACTGTTGACAAATACTGGGCATGCACCGGCTCTCGAATGTACCTGAACCCGCTCCAGTCAGGGCTAGATTCAGGAGTGGGCAAAGTGGGCAGCTGCCCAGGGGCCTCCACATATTACAATATTTTATTTATTTGTTTATTCATTTGGATTATTTTTATTTTCATTTTTTTAAATTCATGATTATCTATTCCATCACGTAAAACTATGTTCAGCAAGAAGCGTGATAGAAATGAGGCTAGCTACTCCTTGAAATTCATGAATACCTGGTTTTATACGGTTAATTAAAAATTTCTCAATGTTCTAATTTCCTCTATATAACTACATATGGCTTCAAAATTCTCCAAAGAAGTGTTCAAATTTCTAAATTTTCCCGGGGGGCGCTGTAAGCCCCCCGGAACTCCGAAATGTTTAGGCTAGCTTCACTCGCCGCCCCACCCTCTTGGGTAGTTATAATGACGGGGGCCTCCACAAAGAGGCTGCCCATGGGCCTCCACAGGTCTAAATCCGGCACTGACTCCAGTGTTGGTCAAGTCTTGTCTTGAAAGACCTCGCACTCGGTTCCGTCACCACACTCTCTGATAGATTGTTCCAAGAGTTTACAACCCTCATCTGAAAAAGTTTGCCCTCACAGTTTTCTGGACTTGCTGCTTCTTCAATCTTGAGCTGTGACCCCTTGTGGGGCGAGCGTCCGTCAGCTCCAAGTAAGGACACTCGGCTGAGTAGTGCCCCCTGAGATGCTTATACACCTCAACTAGGTCACGCCTTGCCCGTCTGTAATATGAGCTAGGCAAGTTCAGGCACTCCAATCTCTCAGAGTAGCTAAGGTGCCGAAGTGCAGGCACCAGTCTGGTGGCCCTCCTTTGAACATTTTCAACCAACTGACAGTCCCTAGCATATCTCGGGGACCAGACAGGGTGACAATACTCCAGATGGGGAAGCACTTCACTCTTGAAGATCGTTATGATGGACGGACCGTCTAGAAATCTGAACGACCTTCTTATAAGACCCAATAATTTATTTGCCTGGTTTACCTTCTTCTCGCAATAGCCCGAGAACTTCAACTCATTGCCAACATACACACCTAGGTCCTTTTCACATTCAATCTCAACTAGTGCTGTTTCTTCATCCCGTTGGGACATATGATACGCCTCCTTACCGTTGGTACGCCCCAGGTGCATCCTCTTACACTTCGTGACATTGAATCTCAGCAGCCATTCCTTCGACCATTCTTGGAGCTCACAGAGATCCTTCTGCAGCTCTTCAGTCAGCTTGGTTCTTAATTTCCCGAAATAACTTAGTGTCATAGGCAAACATTTGTATGGAGGAGTGTACAACGTCAGGCATGTCATTTATGAAACAAACAAACAACAGCGGGCCCAATACACTGCCCTGTGGTACCCCACTTATGACTGGTACAGATGACGATTTTGTGCCATTAATCACCTCACACCGCCTGCGGTCATGTAGAAAGTCTTCTATCCATGCAAGGACATTTCCCCGAATTCCATACCCTTCCAGTTTGATTTTCAGCCTTTCGTGGGGTACACTGTCGAAAACCTTGGCAAAATCTAGCTAAATATTGTCGATATTACCACCCCGTTCCAGAATATGGGTCCAGATATCCAATACCTTGAGCAATTGTGTTAAGCAGGAGCGTCCCGGCATAAAACAGTGTTGGCAATCCCTTACAAGAATGTTTCGTATTAGATGTTCCATTGCGGCATCTCTGATAATACTCTCAAGTACCTTACATATTATGCTGGTCAGGCTCACCGGTCTATAGTTGTTCGTGAAGTGACGATCGCCCTTCTTGAAGATAGGACTCACATAAGCCACTTTCCATTCACTGGGGACCATTTGTTCATCCAGGCATTTACAAAACATGATCTTCAGGGGCTCTGCAAGCTCGTTGCACAACTCTCTTACCGCTCTAGGATGCACCATGTCAGGTGCGGGACTCTTATGGACCTTTAGCCTGGATAGTTTATTTCTAATACCCGCTTCTGTGAACACAATGTGGGTCAGTGCTGTGTCGAACTATCTGTCTTCAAACGCACCGAGGAAAAGAAGCTGTTCAATACCTCAGCTTTATGCTGGTCAGAATCTGCGTAACTACCATCTTCAAGCCTCAGGTCTGATACACCTACTCGCATTTTCAATTTCGACTTTGCATAGCGGTAAAACGCCTTTGGGTTTGACTTGACCTCGCTTGCAACCAGCCTCTGGAACTCCTTTTCAGCCCTTCTACACTCTATCTTTGCTTGGTTTCTGGCTCTTGCATACATCTTCCTGTCTTGCTCATCTTTTGACCCAACCCACTTGAATTTCATTTTGTGTGGTTCATGTGTAGGGATCCCCTCGTATTCCTAGAAGCACTGGGTTTGGTCTTGGGTATATATTTATCGATCAAGTGGGTCACTTTACTAGTTATGATATTCAGCGTAGTGTCTGCGTTCTTGTACCTTAATGAGTCAGGCCAGTTGATACCCCTCATCTCTTCCCTCATCCCATTGTAATTTCCCTTGTAATATTTGCACCTTGGCCTGGCCTTATCCTGAACTAGGTAACAGTTAAATCTGAATGACAACACTATATGGTGACTGGTGCCAACTGGGGCAAGGTGTTCCAGTTTGGCCACCATACCCTCCTCGTTTGTTATGATGAGGTCAAGTGGCTTGGGTGTTTGCTCCCCTCTGTAATGTGTCGGGTCTCTAACATGTTGGAACAGAAAATTATCTCTCAGAGTTTCTACAAAAAGAGTAGCAGGGTTATTCAAGTCATTCGGGGTGGACTCGTTTCTCCAGTCGATGTCGCCATAGTTAAAATCCCCCATGATAAGGAGGTGGCTAGGGTTGAGCATCGCCGCGTTGTTTATTAAGGTTCTTAAGTTCCTTTGATTTAGTGGGCCACAGTTTGGGGATCTGTAGATACGCCCGACGATAAGTAAGTCCCCTCCCTTTAATTTAATTTTACACCACTTGGACTCTTCAAAAACATCCTCTCCCTGTACCCTCGCCTGGCTGGCTCTAAGGTCTTGCCTAGCATAGATAACCACACCCCTCTTGCAAGTTTCTTGAGAAAGGTTCGTAAATGAGTCATATCCGGCAATACTGAACTCAAATTCCTCTGGGTTGATTCTCCTGTTCTTGTACAACAGTTCTACAACTCCTACAATATCTGGTTGGTGTACTTTCAGTAGTGTTTCAAACTCCTCTCTCTTATCAAGAAACGTGTCAGTATTAGTGTACATGACATTCAAGCCAGAATTTGTTCTCGGTAACGTCTCTGCTCTTCGTAGTAACCCCCCCCCCCATTCTCAGAAGCTGCAGCATTTGCTAAGTACACTGTATTTTGCAGGGTGTGCTTAGAAATGTCATTGTTTACACGGCGCTCGCCTCCTCCTGTCTGGTAGGCGGAGCTGGTGCCGCCTCCCGGGTGGCAGTTAGAGCGGGGCGCTCCTGCTTAACGCAGTTGCTCAAGGTATTGGATATTTGGACCCATATTCTGGAACGAGGAAGCTGTATCGACCGACACAGCTGCAGCGGAAAAAGTGAAGATAGATTAGAAAAAAAGTCGCTGAGGAAAGTGGCTATACTCCAGAATAAACCTGGAATTGTGATGAAACAGGAATAAACTTGAAAAGGATGCCACAGAAGACATATTTAATGAAAGCAGAAGGAGGCTGGCTATGAGTAGAGCAGCCCGAGTGGCGAGTCAGCAGCCGACTCTGCTGAAAGATTCCGACTTCTAAGGTGAGTGTAAATGGGCTGCTAGTGACGTGAAAAGTAAAGTAAAGAGAATGGAAAGCTTAATGGAAATTAATTAATACTGTAACTAATATTTTTGGTTTGTTTGTTTATGTAGGTGTGGGATTGTCAAGTGAGGGTGTCAGTGTGGAGTCTACTGCCGAGTCTGGTGTTCCTTTTTTTTTTAAGGGGGAATAGCCCACCCGGGCACAGGTAATCGACCCACAATGGGGCCTAGGGTGGTGTTCCCGAGTCTAGAGTTCTTTGGTGCTTCAGTTAGTTAGAAAATAAATTCATTAAGTCAAATTTAGTCACTTTTGTTGGCTTCCAGAACCTAACTATATTTTCCCCATTGATTACATGTAATTATATATCACGATTTAGTATGTGGTGAACATCTTTGGACCCTATCTCGCGATATATGCCGACCCTACTGCTGGATAAGAACATAAGAATGGAGGAAACTGCAGCGAGCCTATTTGCCCATACTGGGCAGTTCCAAAGGAAGGACCGGGTACCGAACTCAGACCACCAGGAATGACAGGCAAGAAGACCTTTAGCCACTGAGCCACGGTGAATGGATGTATGGACCCAAATTTTGGAACATGGTGGCGCTTCATAAATGACATGCCAAAAGCTGTACACTCCTCTATACAAATGTTTGCGGATGATGCCTAGTTATTTAGGGAAATTAAGAACCAAGCAAACTGTGAAGAGCTACAGAAAGATCTCTGTGAGCTTCAAGAATGGTCAAAGAAATGGCTGTTACGATTCATCGTCATGAAGTGTAAGAGGATGCACCTGGGTCATACCACGGTAATGAGGCGCATCATATGTCCCAACGGGACAAAGAGACCACATTAACTTAGACTGAATGTGAAGAGGTCCTAGGTGTGTATGTTGACAATGATCTGAAGTTTTCGGGCCATTGTGAGAAGAAGGTGAACCAAGCAACTATATTATTAGATCTTATAAGAAGGTCGTTCAGATATCTAGATGGTCCGTCCCTAGTTTCTGGGTGATGCTAGGATGTTCAAGAGGTATCTGAAGAGGTGTATATAAACACCAGTGAGCAGGCGAGGAGTCAGTCGATCGCTGCCACTCAAGAGTGTCCAGATCAAGCCTCGTAGAACAACTGAAGATAATGGTTGTGCAAGTATTGTTTTATTGTTGTGATTAATATAAAGTGAGAAGACTAACGGCCATATTATTAAACAACATTTTTCCTTGAAGAATATCTTCATGTTGAATGCTGTATTTTTTAATGCGAAGAACCTTTTAGTGCATCGCACGAAAGAGTGTGGTGGCATGAAAACGAACTAATTGCACTAACTTTGAAGAGGTAGCTATGAGCTGCTTTTCGTCACCCTCTTCATAATTATTTTGTTAGTTTTATTGAATATTTATTGTCAATACGATTAACGTAAAAAGAAACACGTATTGGTAATTTTACAAATTATTTTTTTTTACATTATTGGTTTTACGGCCCATATTATGACAGTGCAAAAGCTGTGTCTCCTGTCATATTACGGCTTTCGTAAAAGCTGTGCTGCTTGTTAATTTGTTATTGCCAAAGGCAAGCTGCTGTAGTCATCCCATCTTACTAACGCTAGTATTAATCTGGTAAGCACATTTACGGTAATTTATTAAACTTTTTAGCAGTTTTATAAGTGAGTTTCTGTCAGGAAAATATAAACTAGTGACGTTCTTGCCTAGAAATATTCCAATGGGTAGAGGCAAATTTCACTGGGAGGTCATTATCACAAGGATGGTAATATTACATACAAAAACACCTTTGATACAGTGGATCATGATATAATATGTGAAATACTGCAGGCTCTAATTATTCATCACCAATTACATTATTTCGTTTTGGTAAACTTCCATTTGGTTGAATTAGGTGCATAATAAAACAAGTTCACTGGAAGCTGGAGTTTGATTATTTAATGAAAATGTGCCTTAAGCATATATGATACAATATTTTGGCTAATATAGAGGACTTCACAGCAGCTTCCCCCGTCTCAGTAATAGAAAGTTCGCCCATGCCAAATTAGAAGTCTCTACCTCCCATATACAGTAACTGAATTAAGCTAGTTGTCTCAGAGATTATAGTCGTCTGCACCCTCTTTAATCTAACCTACTAAGCTACTATATATATATATATATATATATATATATATATATATATATATATATATATATATATATATATATATATATATATATATATATATATATATATATATATATATATATATATATATATATGCATTATTACCCCGCTTTACGCGGTTTCACTTTTCGTGATTTCTCATTTACACGGTACCTCGCCAGAACCGGACTTCACTTTCCGCAGTGCAGCTACTCATATACGCGGGTGAAGTATAATTTTTTATTTAGCTCATAAAATTCATACAAATTACCCGGCCAGAATATAATTTACATTGCTGGAATTCTTACAATATGATGATCATTTTGAATATAAACATCATGGATTTTGCATTAGACATACAAATTTTAGATCTAATGTAATAATTTGGTTTACACAAAGCAAATATTTTATCTTTTGTGCAAAATATATGAAGTTTACATTCAAAATATTCCCTGACCTGCAAGGAATCCAGAAATGTCAATTATATTATCCTAACTTTAGCCTGAGGTATTATTTATTACTAAACGTTAAAATCTAGTGTTTTCACCCAAACATTTCTCAGAGAGGCAGGAGCCAATGAGCTGGGAAGTGGGGAAGGGGTGAGTTGAGTCCATTATTTGAATGGACATTAACCTGGTGACTGTATTTCTCTTAAATATTTATTGTGTGAGCATACCATCATAAAATTAAGATGTTATTTTTACTACAACATAGGTATTGTGTCGGAAAAAGTGGAGTTTGGGGGTCGGGCCAGTCTCTATTGGAATCAATCCCATATGTTCTGTTGTTCACTTTACACGGTTTTCACTTTCCGCGGTACCCCGTGGGTTCAATTGACCACGTAAATCAGGGTACTACTGTGTATATATATATATATATATATATATATATATATATATATATATCTATATATATATATATATATATATATATATATATATATATATATATATATATATATATATATATATATATATATATATATATATATATATATATATATATATATATATATATATATATATATATATATAGTGAACCTTCGCTTTACGGGTCAATTGAACCTTGAACCCACGGAGGCCTTCGTAAAGCTGGAATCCTTGCAAGACAGCCAATAATTTGAATATAAACGTCATATATTTTGCTCAAGAGATAAAAATTGTTGTACATTAGTGTACAGTACTGTAGTACATTTTATAAAAAAGTTTTTCAACTGTATTTTTGGGTAGATTTACATAGATTTCTTCATTTATTTTCACCCATTTACACGCACACACCATACTAAAAGAAACATAATAGAAATAAATGACCTCAGTGCAAAGCTGGAGTGTACATGTACTAATTTGATTACGGTACTAAAATTGTTTTGTCTGGTGCAAATTATAGCATGTTTATATTCAAATTAATCAGTGTGTTACAAGAATCCCAGCTATGTTAATTATATTCACCCAGGTCATTTCCCTGACTTTTTATAAGAGAGAAGCTTGGTCACCTAAGAACTGATAAATATATACGCGGAACTTTTAGACATATTGCCAGCCGTCATGTATTTTGCACAAGAGATAAAAATTAATAACCTGTATCACATTACAGTAGTGATTTAAGAGTAAAATTAATATATCGTATATAGTATTCCCACATACAAGTATAAATAAAAAGTTTATGTGATGATCGGACAACGTCCATCGGTTTATGTCACGTTTCCAAACGTATCTAGGGCGTTAACATTGCATGACTGTATTACATTAGATCTAAAATTTGTTGTCTAATACAAAATCCATGATGTTTTATATTCAAAGTGATCATCATATTGTAAATTCCAGCAATGTAAATTATATTCTGGCGGGTAATTTGTATATTTATGACCTAAATAAAAATTATACTTCACCAGTATATAAATTAATACGCAGTAATGATCGAAGGTTTACTGTGTGTGTGTATATATATATATATATATATATATATATATATATATATATATATATATATATATATATATATATATATATATATATATATATATATATATATATATATATATATATATATATACGTCACTGTGGGTCTTACAGTCTGGGTATATGCTGATAACCAGGAAAGAAAAACTGAAGTTCCCAAAGCGGCTTGGTGTACAATTCACATCTTCAGAGGTGAGTACAGACTAGTCTGTATATATATATATATATATATATATATATATATATATAGTTTTTACTTTATTTTAAAAATCTTCTTCTGATCGCCGAGATCCATATCCCTCAGCATTTTAACATGTTGCAATTTGTAACCATGCTTGTTTCTTTAATGTAACAAGCTTCCCACAAGTACTTTGATTTTGCTAAATTTTCTCCTCCCCAATCAAATAAACTAAGAAATCCCGGGAGACTTTGGAGGAAAAAATATCCATGATGAGAGCTGCCACAATACTAAATTTGGCGCCAACGAAGGTAAACAAACACACACAGGACCCATAATGCATCAGCGAAAAGACGACCATAATGCATCAGCGAAGAGGACAGTATTACCAGACCTAAGAAAATCATCCCGCACGAAGTGGAAGAGGTTCCAGCATTTAGAAATACCACTTGAAGGAACAATACCTTCGAAAAGATTCTTCGTCGGAAGGGGGGTAGATGTTGTTTAATAATATGGCCTTAAGGCATTGTACACTGGTAGCGTTCCGACTACAGTATACTATATATTCGAAGTGAGAAGTCCAGCTGTAAAGCCATGACCTTGTTAAAAGAAGACTACAGTACAGTGCACAAGTGTGTTTCTGTGACCTGGTGAAAATCTACCTGCCTGTTGTTTGTCTGTACACTGAGGCAATTGTGTTGTGGAGGGACTGTTCTTTAGAGGTTATTTCTATCATCTGTCAAAAATTATTTTCTTTGTCAAGTTACAGTTTAAGTATCATTTGTTACTTCTCAGAAATTTTAAAGTATTTTATGATTTAGGTTCATAATGAAATTGATTTATGTTTCTTACACTAATTATAATATTGTACTGTACACTGCATTTAAAAATCTATTTACAGTACAGTACCTGCCTAAACACAACTTTATAAATGAGTCTAAAGGTGCCTGAACAATATTTTTTTTACAATTCTAAGCATTGTTTAAAAGGATTCAGAGTATTACTTTATGTGTGTGTGTGTGTAACCCCTCATGTTGTGCTTCAGCTTACATCATCAAGCGAATCGGCAATATCATCACCTTCACTATCTCCCTGACGGCCTTCAGCATTCGTGTTCTGCTCTACTCCTTTGTCACCAACCCCTGGTTCTTCCTGCCGGTCGACCTCCTCAACGGGGTATCTTTTGGGCTCTTCTACCCTAACATGATAAGTTACGGCAGTTTAATGTCTCCTAAAGGTGCCCAAGCTACAGTACAAAGCATCGTCAAGTCTGTCTTTATAGGAGGTAAGTCGAGTGAATATTGAGTTTAATCAGTTCACTGTAGAATATAATCATTAAAGAAATTTATGTTAAAGAAAACTTCCAGAACTTTGTTTATAAATTTTAATTAAAAAAATAATTAGAGTACAGTTGTAAACAGTTCTGAAATATTCAACTGTTTCTTGAGCACCACAAACATAATTACTATTTAAATATTTTCATTGTCTTAAACAGGTATTATACTGTACATGTAATAACTATGCATTTCAACATTTTCTGCTGTTTTAAGCAGGCATAACAATCATGATATAGTAACTATTTTAACATTCTTAGCATTACAAACATGATACAGTAACTATTTTAACATCCTTAGCTTTACTTTTTACTTTTATCCTCTTCGCCACTGATCGGCTTGTTAGCCGCTTGGGCGATCGGTCACGTCTGATTACTTTTCCTTTTCATTTCTCTTCTTCACCAAAAGATCGGCTCGCTAGCCGCCCGGGCGATCGGTCACGTCTCTGTCACTCACTGTTGGCAAATACAGTTAACCCTCACTTTACGCGGTTAATGTAACCCGGAGGGTACCGCGGAAAGTGAGGAACGCGTAAAGTGAATAACATAACATATGGGATTAATTGAAATGGAGTCCGGGCCGATCCCCAAACTCCACTTTTTGACGACACACAACTATGTTGTAGTAAAAATTTTATCTTAACTTTATGATGGTATGAAAAAACAAGTAATACAGAAGAGGTTAGGTTAGGAAAGATAAAGGTTAACATAGGAAAAATAAAGGTAAGGTTAGAAAACTAAAAATTAGGTGTAACACTTACGGTAGTAGAAGAGATGGGTCGGCATACGGGGATGGAGGCTGGTTCCGAGGCAGAGGGCAGATTACTGGCCCTCAGGTGAATCACCATTACTAGGTGAATCACCATCACTGTCACTTACAGTTGTCAGGGCTTCCCTGACAAATCCCTCAAAGTCAACTTCACTGTCACTATCACTGGCTTGGGCTGGCTGTGGTGGGTTGCGGGCGAAGAAATCTGTTATGCTTTGCTGACGGCTGGCGTTGATGTTGTCGTGATACACCTTGATGTACGGCTCCATAGCCTGCACCAGCCGGGTATGGAAGACTTCATAGCGGTCATCGTCATTGTCGCGGGAAAGGAAGGACTTCATCTTCTCTGCACACTCCATGGCACCCTTAATATCACTATGACTTAAATTGTGTTCTTCGGAGACTGACGCACCTTCTTCCTCCTCTTCACTGACGTGTTCTTCTTCCATCATCTCGTCGGCAGTCACTTTAGGATCTCTGATCACCTCCAGGATGTCGTCGTTGGTGGTCTCGGAGAAGCCTGGAACTGTAACAGTCTGCGCAGCTTCTCTGGCAAGGTCCACTGCTACTGCAACATTCTGAACCTCACCAGTCACAGATTGACTCCTCCTCTCACCTGGTATTCCATGCAACACATGTCTCCATGCGTGACGAATTGTAGCAATAGACAGCTGATCCCATGACTCCACCAAGAAGTCCACAGCTTTCTTGATGTTAAATACTCTCCAGAATTGTTTGAAGAGTATTTTTTGCTGTTCTAACTGTTGATCCTCATCTTCTTCGCTCTTGCTATCGGTGGTGGTGTCACTCAGGTTACGCAACTCTTCCCTGGTGTTGGTGTAGTCGTTCAGGAGCTGGAATTTTTTTGTTGAGAATGCAGCTTTCACATTGCAAATCAACTCCTGGTCCATGGGCTGGATTAAAGACGTAGTGTTGGGAGGAAGGAAGACCACTTTTACGTTGGGGTGACGATCTAACAGTAGGGGCGAGTGTCCTGGTGCGTTGTCCAGCAGCAACAAAATATTAAATGGGACATTCTGTCGCTCACAGAATTTCTTTACATCGGGAACAAAACAGTCATCAAACCAGGAGAGGGACAGTGTAGAGAACATCCATGCCTTACGTGCGGTCAGCCAGTGGACATTTAGCTTGGTCATGTCCATGCTCTTGTAGGCGTGCGGCTTGCGGGCTGTGTGGATCACCGATAACTTGAGCTTACAGGTACCGGAGGCATTGGTGGTAAACAGGACGGTGATGCGTTCCTTCTGCATTTTCCGGCCCCGAATCCTGCTGGCATTCTTCACAACGAAGGACTTGGAAGGTAGTTTTTTCCAGAAAAGACCAGATTCGTCCATGTTAAACACCTGGTCGTCACTGTACTGTCCTTCCTCCATAATCTCACGTAAAAACGGAGGAAATTCCCGAGCCGCAGCACGATCAGCACTCGCTTCTTCACCACCAATGTTTATATTGGTGATCTTGTTCCGGATCTTAAACCTCTGTAACCACCCAGAGGAAGCATTAAAGGGTTTGGGCTCTGAAGTTCCCATCTTTCATGCCACTGCCATGTACAGTTCACGTGCGTAGTCCTTAACAGAGCGCGTGTCGACCGCCATGTTCCGTCGCGCCTGACGCACCAAGTACCTCACAAGTAATTTTTCTGTCTTGAGAAGCACCTGGTTGTGAAAATACTTGATCATAGAAGCACCTGTAGACTTTGTGATCTTCATGTGCTCCTTTATCTTGGCTGAGTCCTTCTTTATAGTCCGGATCGTAGATTCGTTCACGCCATGCTGGCGTGCCAAATCAACCTGCCTTGTTCCTTTCTCCAACTCTTGGATGATGCTATACTTCACCTCGTAGCTTAAGGAACGTCGTGTCTTCTTTGGTTTAGTGCCGCTGGGTCCAGGTAAGGAAAGGTTTCTCTCTGGGGGTGGTGGTCCGGCGGAAGCCATTTTACGGAACAATGGATGCGCGTTTACACGGAGTGGCCTTGAGGGATGAAACTGCCGCGGCTAGGTCAAGCGTCGTCTTTCCTCCCTCCCTCCCTCCCCCGGGTGGACACGTCATAATACTTTAAGCCAATTACAGCTAGCAGCAGAGGGGGGTAGGGATGCATGGCCAATCACAGGTCTGATACGTCATATGACGTCAGTGATAACGCAACAAAGACACACACTGCGCAACCTTACCGCGCCGCTTGCCCAAGCGGAGGGAGGAGGAGGGAGAGGCAGGCAGGCAGGCGGGCGGGTGGCGGGTGGGGCGAATCTAAAAATAGCGTCGCGCCGGACACTCTCCGCGTAATGGGGTTCACGTACCGCGTAATGTGAGCACGTGAGGTTCTGGCAAGGCACCGCGTTAACGTGGAAACGCGGAATGCGGGACCGCGTAAAGTGAGGGTTAACTGTACTGGTCATGCACCGGCTCCTGAATGTACCTGAACCCTCTCCAGTGTTGGTCAAGTCTTGTCTTGAAAGAGCTCACACTCGGTGCCATCACAACACTCTGGTAGATTGTTCCAAGAGTTTACAACCCTCACTCCAAAAAAGTTTGCCCTCACTGTTTTCTGGACTTGCGGCTTCTTCAATCTTGAGCTGTGACCCCTTGTGGGGCGAGCGTCCGCCAGCTCCAAGTAAGGACACTCAACTGAGTAGTGCCCCCTGAGATGCTTATACACCTCAACTAGGTCACCCCTTGTCTGTAGTATAAGCTAGGCAATTTCAGGTGCTCCAATCTCTCAGGGTAGCTGAGGTGCCGAAGTGCAGGCACCAGTCTGGTGGCCCTCCTTTGAACATTTTCAACCAACTGACAGTCCCTAGCATATCTCGGGGACCAGACGGGGTGACAGTACTCCAGATGGGGAAGCACTTCACTCCTGAAAATCGTTACGAGGGACGGACCGTCTAGATATCTGAACGACCTTCTTATAAGACCCAATAATTTATTTGCCTGATTTACCTTCTTCTCGCAATGGCCCGAGAACTTCAGCTCATTGTCAACATACACACCGAGGTCCTTCTCACACACAGTCTCAACGAGTGCAGTTTCTTCATCCCATTGGGACATATGATACGCCTCCTTACCGTTGGTACGCCCCAGGTGCATCCTCTTACACTTCGTGACATTGAATCTCAGCAACCATTTCTTCGACCATTCCTGGAGCCCACAGAGGTCCTTCTGCAGTTCTTCACAGTCCGCTTGGTTCTTAATTTCCAGAAATAACTTGGAGTCATCAGCAAACATTTGTATGGAGGAGTGTACAACGTCAGGCATGTCATTTATGAAACAAACAAACAACAGCGGGCCCAATACACTGCCCTGCGGTACCCCACTTGTGACAGGTACGGATGACGATTTCATGCCATTAATCACCACACACTGCTTGCGGTCATGTAGAAAGTCTTCTATCCACGCTAGGACATTTCCCCGAATTCCGTACCCTTCCAGTTTGATTTTTAGCCTTTCGTGGGGTACACTGTTGAAAGCCTTGGCAAAAATCTAGGTAAATATTGTCGATATTACCACCCCGTTCCAGAATATGGGTCCAAATATCCAATACCTTGAGCAATTGTGTTAAGCAGGTGCGCCCTGGCATAAAACCGTGTTGGCAATCTTTTACAAGGTTGTTTCGTATTAGATGTTCCATTGCGGCATCTCTGATAATACTCTCAAGTACTTTACATCTTATGCTGGTCAGGCTCACCGGTCTATAGTTGTTCGTGGAGTGACTATCGCCCTTCTTGAAGATAGGACTCACATAAGCCACTTTCCATTCACTGGGGACCATTTGTTCATCCAGGCAGGATCTTCAGGTGCTCTGCAAGCTCGTTGCACAACTCTCTTACCACTCTAGGATGCACCATGTCAGGTCCGGGACTCTTATGGACCTTTAGCCTGGATAGTTTATTTCTAATACCCTCTTCTGTGAGCACAATGTGGGTCAGTGCTGTGTCGAACCGTCTGTCCTCAAACTCAGGAACATTCTTAGCTTTACAAACGTGATAAAGTAACTATTTTAACGTTCTTAGCTTTACAAACATCATATAGTACCTATTTTAACATTCTTAGCTTTAAAGCAATATTAAGGCAATACTGTAGTCATAAACACAATACAGTACTGTACAGTAATTTGATACTTGAGCTTACGAGAAACCAATTGAGATTGGAAAGAAAATAAACAGAGTAAAATGCTAAGCCAACATTTATAAAGAATATTATACCTGTACTATATTGAAGTAATAAATTTATTCCCATGATAACTGATGCTATATTTAGAGTTATTGTATCATTCTATTTTCCCACCAGTTTATTACATGGTGTGAACACTGCCATCAGTCAGCTGGTACTGTGCTTGTGCTCTCTCCTACACTTCTGGTAGTATCCATACCTATCCACTCCTCCTAACTTTTCTTCACTTCCAAATTCCACACTTTCTGTTTTAGATCTTTGTTTTTATTGTACATACAGTAGAAGTCCAAAAATCCGGATTGCTTGGGGATTGGGTCGGTCCGGATTTTCCGGATTCTCAGGCAGTACTTTTAAAATTCAAATTTAAGGAGGAATAAAGAAGAGATGAACAGGTACATTTTGATAGTTTATTCATTAGCAAATATAGCATGCTTCATTTATCAAAACGAGCAGTTTTAATGAAAAAGCTGTGAATTCTAGAATTTTATTCTTTGCCTTTTTTATATCATAAATTGTAGACTTTCCAATGTCGTATGTTTCCATTAGAACAGCACTGCTCACACCACGTTCTAGTTTCTTAATTATTTCAAGTTTGTCACTCAATTTCAACGTGTTCTTCTTTCTCTTCACACAACGAAGTTTATCTACTTGAGGAGCCATTATTTTGGGCTTGTACAGTACTCTGTAAATGGAAAGAGTAGGACTCAAAATTACTTTCGTTGTCACAGTTTGATTGCTCGTTTTAAAGTGGCGACCGCATGGTCGCTTGTTGTCGCTGTGCAGCTGTGGCGCTCACGCATGCGCACATACACACAAAAGCCAGCTAAAAAAAAAAAAGCGAGTTTTCGAAAAGTCCGGATTTTCGGGTGGTCCGGATTTCTGGCATCCGGAATTTTGGACTTTTACTGTAATTAGCATAGAAATTTAAGATTAAAGAATAGTTTTATTATATATGATTATCCATCTGTGAGAGGTTTGAATAATAGACCAGGTTCTTTGGAGACTTTACTCTTGCAGCGTCATAGTGACTCAACCCGGCACCGGCACTGCCACAGACAAACTCCCGCCTGCACACATGGGTAAACATATCGTAAGATGATACTCCATCTCACAATCTCATACCATCCATGCCCCAGTGTGGGTCGGTGACCTGTGCCTGGGTGAGCTAATCCATATAAAAAAAAATGAAAGTAAATGAGGAGACATTGGACAATGAGGCAACTGGCTGAGTGACTGTGTGGCAGTGATGAGTCTATTTTCCCCCAGTGAATCTCAGGAGTAGGAGAATTATGACACACTGAAAACTTTTTTCTAGGCTTACTGTATATTACATTGCCTTTGAAGTAGTATGAGAAACAATTGATTACAAAAAGAATGCAATTTTTTTTTGCATTTTTTCATTATTACTGACTGAAGAATTACAAAAATGGTGGAACAAAAGTTTGGATTTTTTCATAATTTCAGATTTTCATTAGCCATGCACATGTCTCACCAATATGTCCAGGGTTTGAGCCTCGGAACAGACACACATGAGAAGGGTGTTATCCAGTGTGACCCTCACTACTAAACATCACAGGATTCCCAGTCTCTGGTTTCTTCCTGTAGTAACACTGGATAGACCAACCTCCTAAATTTAATTACTACTGTATACAGTATATAATATCTTGAACTATATAGATTGAGTAATGTCAACTTTCAACAACATCCACCTCCACAAAATACCAGTTCAAAAATTATCAAAGTTGGTAGCAGGATCATTATAGGTACGTACTGCAGTTAGTGAGGCAGACTGTCAGTGTGTCCCCACCACCCTCCCTTTTTTCTGCCTTTGTTGAGTTTGCTTATGCAGTAGTTATTGGCATAAGAAAAAGTAAAATGAGGACCATAGAACTAAAAACCCTCCAGACAAGACATAATAGGGCAGATCTCATTGAAACAGTCAAAATTCAAAGTGATGGAAAATGTGAACCCAGGAAATTTCTTTGTGATGTCATGCAGCACTAACACGAGAGGACATAACTACAGGTTCGCCAAGTTATCATGCAGAATGAACATAAGGAAATACTGTACTTCTTCACAGAGACTGGTAGAATCATGAACATTACTGGTCTTCAAAATAGCCCTTAAGAAAATAATGAAGAACAATTGAGGGATCCTACACAAGCCACTGGCCTCCTTCCCGCAGTGTAACCACCTCCAGTGGGTGACCATGAGGTAAATAAGATAAGTACAGTATGTACACATCTCTCTTTGTTGCCCGTCAGGTGTGTCGTTAGGAGCGCTGTTGGGCGGGTTGTTGATAGAGGCAGTGGGAGGCCCCATGACCTACTTCTACCTGGGCTTATTTGATGTAGCCTTCACCCTCTTCTTCATCATTGCTCAGTTCTTCATCTACAGGCAAGATTCTAAATACCCAAAAGGTAAAGAAAAAATAATGATTTTTGTCTGGAAATGCACACTCCAAAAAGTATCTTTACAATTTTGTGTGAGACAATACTGTATTACACAACACATGAAGGATTTTGACAATAGTACCGAGACAACAGTAGTTGAGACGTTCATTTTGAAATTCATTGGACCCCTCCATAAAGGTACTTTTTGGCCCGAGTACAATAATAGTTAATTAATGACTGAACCTAATACAGTATGGTTTTACTTCAAATTGATTCTATACAGTATCTTTACTGTACTCTCAAGTGTCTTCCCTAATTTGTATTGTACAGTAATCAGCTCTTGCTTATAATCAAACTCATCTCAGCTCTTGAACTCCTATAATATCTTGCCTTTGGATTCATTGTTTTAGTTATATTAATGGTTGGTGGACATTTCAGATGAGACAACAGAGTCTACTGTCCCGGAAGATCACAAGATGTTAGATGGCACAGAACAAATGCCATTTGATTGTGATGCAGTCGAACAGCGGAGCATCTGTGACCTACCGACTTAACTTAAGTGATCTACATACTTAATCTCGTTTATTAGTACTGTACTACACATGCAATGGTGTTCAAAAGTTAAATTTTTAACTTCAAGTTATCCACTGTGATCTTCTGTACAGTACTACATTACAGTTGTACATGATTGAAGATTTTTCAGTCTGACTTACATATACACCTGTACATGATTGGAAATTTTTTAGTCTATTTTACATACTACATGACATTACTTTCTAGGCTTGTTCCAGACATTACATGAAAACTATTAAAATAAAGTGTAGGTTTAATTAATTCTCCCCATTTACACACTGCCTATGAGTAACCATATCTGTGTTTGATAAATGTGAATGAATTTTAAAGCACTGCTGTACTGTTAGAGGTGCTAGAGATGTAGTTTGTAATAATAATAATAATAATAATAATAATAATAATAATAATAATAATAATAATATTTATTCAGTTAAATTGTCATACAGGTATACAGTTGGATAGGCTTGTATATAAACTATGCAGGTGTACAGTTTCCTATGTGCCGAGACTGTGCAGGTATACAACAGTGGTTGACTGTAATGCACGTGACCAGGAGGGATGCCATAAGATGCTAACTCTCCTCTCTGAAATGACGTTTAGTTCTTTTTGTACTATTGATCCAACAACAAGATAGACCAGTATTTAGAATTGAATTTCATAAATGTGCAAAGAATAATTTAAAATGTGAAACTAATTTTTGGTACAGTATTTTAAATTTACAGGTTGATGTACTTAGACATTAATACAGTATAAAACTCCAGTGTAAATGTGGAATTTATTGTATAGTATTTACTAAAAACATGTGATAGTTTTTTAATAGTATAGATTTATAGACAGGGTATACTATATTTAATTTATATAGTACTATAACTGCAATTTGATTTTAAAACTCCATAAATGATACTCTTATATTACTGCATGTATAACACTGTGAATCAAATATTTTATCAACCAATAAGAGATTTTTAGTTCACTCTCGAGCTCAGCCCCTACACCAAGAATCCTCCAAGTATGAGGTTGGCTTCAAGGGGGTACTATAGTGCCCGGTAGGACAGACAGGTATTCGGTTTAAAATAAATATGCCAGTTGTATGGCCTGCCGGCAGTAGCTCATTGTAGCGTTCTTGCCCCCCCCCCCCCAATACCATGTGCCCATGTCGAGTGTCTTGTGGATGTGTGAGTATGTTTTGGATGCCTTGTGAATACAATAAACTCTCTCAATAACAGACTTCTCAGTATAGTTATAGATACAGTAAATCATCTCAATAGTTGATACTATATTCTAAATAACAGGATCTTCACAATAATGGACAGTGCTTGCAAGAAGTATGGTAGTCTAGAAAAGGACGTATTGGAAGGATTTACTGTACACGATATGCTTTAAAGTCAATTATCCAATATATTTACTATTTTGATGCATGGGTGTACTGATTATAAGGTTATAAAGGTGTTTTGCAGTGATGTAGGTCTCAATTGCAGACGTCTGGATGTTATTGACATCAAAGTTAAAATTAGTTAGTTTAAGTAATTTATCAAATTCGATGCTGTACCCGATAACTTTCGATAAGTTTATACCTATTCATTCTCTCTTATTTAAGATTTTTTTCCATATATAAGAATAAAAATACACATCCCTGTATGTTATCATTTTGTTCTAAAAACCTGATTCAAAATGCTTTCAATAATTTTTTGCCTGTATGATAAAATTACATTGTGTAGTTAACTGTTCATTCTTCTGGGATGTACAGTTGCTTTCATTTATGACATGTACAGTGGCTGTCATGTTTTGTGAGATGTGGCACCACTGTTTGTTTACATCATAGTAAAACTAGTAGAATGGGCAGAATTACCTTCACTATAGAAAACAGACCAAGGATGCTAAATAAGCAGTCCTCCCTCTATCTGTGAATGCGTGCATTTCTTTCGGGGTTATACTTTTACTTTTTTACTTCTATCCGCTTCTCTATTGATTGGCTCGTTATCCACTCTGGCAGTCGGTCATGTCTGTTACGCACTGTTGGCAAGTACTGGGCATGTACCGGCTCCTGATATTGAAGTTACAGTGTTCATTTTTGGTGGATATCAACGAAATATGATGCGAGAGGCTCAGACAATGACACAAACGATGCTGCTCTTTCCAGTATATTTTCGGGACCATCCGTAAAAACAAAAAACAAAACAAACATAACCTGCTCATTCAAAGTGGCACTTTATTCCACAACTAAAATAAAACATAATAGAACATATTCACATAAATATGGGGTAACCTAGTTTATATCTAACAACCCCTCTTAAACTAGGGTACACTCTTATAATACCAAACTTCTTTAGATACTGGTTGAGTGAACATATCATCAATGTTATTTTCTGATGGAACAAACTGCAGATTAATAATACCATCTTCTACTTCTGATCTAATAAAATGGAACTTAATATTGATATGTTTCGACCTTTGATGATGTACAGGGTTTTTAGTCAATGCAATAGCTCCCTGATTATCAGCATTCAATGTTACAGGTTCTCTATTAGAATTTTGCATATCAGTTAACAACTGTTTTAAGAAATTAGCCTCTTGCATAGCTGCTGTTAAAGCCATATATTCAGCTTCACATGAGGACAATGCTACAACATTCTGTTTCTTAGATTTCCAAGAAATCAATGGACCATCTTCATTTAATTGATAACTGTAACCTGTAATACTACGCCTGTCTTCCGATGCACCCCAATCTGAATCACAGTAACCAATCAATTTTAATGGACTGCTTGATTTCCTGAACTTTAAGTTATAATGAATTGTACCTTTAACATATTTCAAAACATGTTTAGCTAATTCAAAAAGTGCTTTTGTAGGCTTTGCCATATGTTGCGACAATTTTGAAACAACATAAGATAGATCCGGTCTTGTACCAGTCATTACATAGATCAGACTGCCAACAATTTGTCTGTACAATCTAGCATCACACAGTCCTTCAGAGTCACTACTAATGATTTTACTCACACTTAAATCACATGGTATTCACTTAGGGTTGCAGTCAGACATTTTAAATCTATTAAGTATTTTCTCTAAATATTTAGTTTGATTTATCTTAATACAGTCATCTTCAAATTTGAACTCCATACTTAAGAACCAAGACAATTTTCCTAAATCTTTCATTTTAAATTTATTACACAGGGAAAGTTTTACATCACTAAGTATGTCACCATTACTAGCTGCAATAATTATATCGTCTACCCAGATAATAATTACCTTCACCTTGTTTACAATTCTAGTATACACACAATACAGTAATCTACAAGAGATTGATGAAAACCTTCACTCAAAAGAAAATTAAGTAGCATGTTGTTCCAATTTCGGCCACTTTGTTTCAAACCATATAAAGATTTCTTTGTTTCTGCCTGGGTAAATTTCGTCAACTAAGTGCCAGCAGTAAATATCCTATTGATGCAAAATAAGAGCCAGAAGTTTCTAAAATTTAGTCTGTATATTTTGATAATCAGTTCAATTTTTCACAGTTTTCTACTGCATAGACCCATTTTCACTAATTACTGATCTACCTCACAACAGGTATTCAGTATGGTTCTTAGAGCCCATTTCATTTAAAGTTTTCGGTGCTGTACTTCTGCATGGACTTGAGATGATCACCTTGTAGTTTTGAATATCTGCAATTTGTAGTAAAAATCATAGAACACCTTGGAAATATTGGAAAAGCTGTCTCCATAACATAATCTTCCATATGTTTGGGTTTTTGCCGCTATTCTCGGCGGGTACCGTATCTGTTTTTTCAGTGTCTTCTGCAGCTGTCTCATTTGTAATAACTTCAATTTCTGGGCTCTGGTTAGGTGCTGTATATCTTTTATATTCATGTTCAACATCAAACAATTACATTTTCCTGATTAAAATTGTTACCGAATTTAATACATCTAATTCTTAACATCATTTATCTCTGACTCAGTCCATCATATCCTATGAACACTCCTTGTTCACTGCATGTGACTCAGATTTGGCCTTTTTCCAGTGAACATTTCATAGGGAGTTTTTCCAATCCTTGGGTTGTAGCATCTGTTACGAATGTATCCTGAAGCTTTCGCAGCACAAGTCCATAGAGTCTTACGTGCCTTTGCTTCCAACAATAAGCATCTGGCCATATCAAAAATAGACCCCCCAAGCTCACTCTGCTGTATCATTTTGATGTGGTGAATATGGAGCAGAAAATTCATGCTTTATGTGATTTTTAATCATTAGAGTTTTAAATTCAGTGGAAGTGAATTCACCACCATTGTCAGACCTTAGTCGTTTGACAGATCCATATGGAGCAGAATCTGCCTAGAATTTTTCTGTAGCTGCCAGAGTATCACTCTTAGATCTCAAAAAATAAATCATCATACCAGAGAAGTCATCTACAAAGGAAATGGCATACTTAAAACCTTCTCTTGCAGTAGGGTCTACAGGACCTGCTAAATCAAGTTCTAAATTGGTTGTAGCTCGCTGATCAGGTTCTCTACTTCTATACTGAGACAATCTACCTGAAATGCATACATTACAATCAAAATTATCTAATGTTCATACCATCAATAACATTTTCTAATTTAAGTATATCTTTCACATTACAATGACCTAAAATTTTATGCCATTCCTCAATAGTATGACTGCTGCTTTTCTGTGAGTTCACATTATTCAGATAATACAGTTTACCATGTTTATTAATATCAAACACTGTACCATCTGAGGCCTTCAATTCTGCAGAATTTGGGGTAAAATTTACTGTTGCACCTTTCTCTGTGGCTGCTAAAACCTGATACAATACCATTTTGCCTACTACCATCTGCCAACTCTATACAATGGTTAGAAGAATAAAAATTCGGATCAAATTTTACAAACTGGGATTTGTCACTTATATGTGATGTCGCTCCACAGTCTACCAACAGGCATTGTGCATTTACATCACTACTTACATTATTATAAACAGAACTGACACTAGCTCTAAATGCAAGTGAATGGCTATCTTCTTCACTGTTAGTTACAGACTTTACTGAATTATTTCTGCAGCAATAATTTGTATCATGAGTAGGGGATTTGCAGTTATCACACCACCTACTAGGTTTTGCTTCATTAGGATTATATTTGTCTTTACTTCTGCACTCAGATTTTTTGTGTCCTAATTTTCCCACAGGAAAAGCATTTAATATTCATATTTTTGAATTTTGTATTCATCACATTATCTGCATCGTCACCTTGTTGTTGTTGACACTTTTCAGTTTCTTCAAAACTTCTTAATGCTACTTTAAATTCAGAGAAACTAACAGCTGTTTCTTTCTGCGTCACAACGGTAGATAATGTCTTATATTCTAAAAGTAATCCTTTTAATAACATTGCTACAAGTAAACTGTCACTGATGGTTTCACCGGCTAGCTTCAATGAAGCCGCTGCCGTTTCAGCCCGTATCAAGTAGTCGGTAATGGCCTCTTCATTGGATTTCCTGAGTGACGTCAGTTCTGTATACAAGGCAATAATTCTTGGCTTGCTGCTGCCTAGATAATGTTCACGGAGAATCTTTAATGACTTCCTACCATCATCTTTGGCATCTCGGATAACAAGACTTCTATCGTCGAGGTACTGGACTAGTTCTGCAAACACTTCAGCGTTCTTCTCCGTCACCTCTGCACCGTCTCCATCTTGATAAACGACATCGAGAAGTTTTTGAAGTCATAAATGGCCTAAGAACTTCACTTCCCACAACTCATACTTGCTTTCATCACCATCAAACATCAACCTGTGCCTGGGCCCATAACCTGTTGAAGTTACAGTGTTCATTTTTGGTGGATATCAACGAAATATGATGTGAGAGGCTCAGACAATGACACAAACGATGCTGCTCTTTGCAGGATATTTTCGGGACCATCCGTAAAAACAAAAAACAAAACAAACATAACCTGCTCATTCAAAGTGGCACTTTATTCCACAACTAAAGTAAAACATAATAGAACATATTCACATAAATATGGCCGTATGTGAAGGGCCG